>NC_058159.1:29487122-29797022 GCF_020080835.1 Cotesia glomerata | reverse complement strand
TTGGAAAGACTTAAAAATTTCTTTTTCTTTTTTAAATAATTAAATATAATCTAGCAAACTTGCAGTCACTATGTGACTGCCGTAGAGAACTATAAATAAATAAAATTGTGCTTTATTAAATAATTACTTTTGTTAAATTTCACTGTACTTTCTTAAATATTGATGTTTTTAAAAATATAAGCTCATTTCAATGTTACAATCATCAAGAGCTTTCATTTGAATACTCACATACATTTTTGATATATTATTTCATATATACATATATATAATATATATATAAATATATGAAAAATTGATGTGGGTACTCAAATGAAAGGTCTTGACCAATGTAATGTCAAGGTGAGCTTATATCTTTAAAAATGTCAATAGTTCTCAAGATGCAAGATCGTTTCTTAATTATGTTAAATTGCACTCTACCTTCTTAACTATTGATATTTTTAAAGATATAAGCTCATCCTGATGTTACATTCATCAAGAGCTTTCATTTGAGTACTCACATGTATTTTTATATATTTCTCATATATACATATATATAATATATATAAATATATGAAAAATTGATGTGGGTACTCAAATGAAAGGTCTTGATGAGTGTAACATCAGGATGAGCTTATATATTTAAAAATATCAATAGTTCTTAAGATATAAGGTCATTTCTTGATTATGTTAAATTGCACTGTACTTTCTTAAATATTGATATTTTTAAAGATATAAGCTCATCCCGATATTACACTCATCAAGAGCTTTTATATGAGTACCCACATATATTTTTGATATATTTTTCATATATACATATGTATAATATATGAAATATATGAAAAATTGATATGGGTACTTAAATGAAAGGTCTTGATGAGTGTAACATCGGGATGAGCTTATATATTTAAAAATATCAATAGTTCTTAAGATATAAGGTCATTTCTTGATTATGTTAAATTGCACTGTACTTTCTTAAATATTGATATTTTTAAAGATATAAGCTCATCCCGATATTACACTCATCAAGAGCTGTCATTTGAGTACATACCTAATGCATTTTGATATATTTTTCATATATACATATGTATAATATATGAAATATATGAAAAATTGATATGGGTACTTAAATGAAAGGTCTTGATGAGTGTAACATCGGGATGAGCTTATATCTTTAAAAATGTCAATAGTTAACGAGATACAAGGTCATTTCTTAATTATGTATCTAAAGGTAGAGCATTTTCGAATGCAGTCTAAATCCTTATCATCATAAATTAACTATGGGTGAGAATGATATAAAACCTTGAAAAGGCCCAACTCTTTTTTTTTAATAATATATATTGTTTATTTAAATAAAAAAAATTTTTTGATTAACAAAATTGAATTTAATTTTTAATTTAAAAATTTTTTAGTAAATTATATTGACAATAAATAAAAATTTTAAATAATTATTTAGATTGTATTTAATGTTAAATTAAAAAAATTTATTGAGAGAAAAGAAAAAGTTACAGTAAATGAATGTTTTTTTTTTTATTTCAAAAATTTTCTTTATTTATTTAATAATGTTTTTAATTTTGAATTTGTTAAAATTTTAATTAAAAAATAAAAATATGAATATTAATACAAAATAGCAATTCTTAGCCGCAACTCGTCTGCGAGTAATTTGGCTTAAAAATATTTTCACTTATACAGAAAATCATAAGCATAAAACGTCAGTCCGAGAAATCTAAATGTTCTTATTCAGTCGGTTGGCTCCCTTGTCCCATTCCCGGTTTTCACTACATTGCTCTTCGTTTCTTTTGTTTAATCGGATTCTGCCGCTCGAGTAATTAAAATTCTGGAGGCAGGCCTCTAGTTGGTCCGTTTCTCGGTGTTGGTGAGTCGTGAGTCGCGAGGGCACTGGAGGGTGGCGAGGACTGTATATAGGGTTGGTTTCTTCGCTCCGCTCGCTCATTCGTTCATCCGTTTTGGTTGATAGCAGTAGACGTCTGAAAAGTTTGCTGGATATGAGTATGATAGTAATTCTAAAGTAACCACTTGAGAAGGAGATGGTTTATCATCTTGCTAAATTCAATATCCATTGTCTGTCACACTGATGCTCCAGGAGTATAAATTATCCTCATTCTTTAACTATCTAAATTTATAACTTTATTATATTGTTAATTGTTAATTATCATAAATTTGTTTTTATTTTCATGAATATTTTAATTAAAATTTTTTATTTGTTCTTTTTTAATAATTTTGATGTCAAATATTTTACAAAAATTTTTTTAATAAATTTTTGGAAAAAAATAAAAAAAATTATTTAAACTATTGACATTTTTAAAGATATAAGCTTATCCCGACATTACATTCATCAAGGCCTTTCATTTGAGTACCCACAGCAATTTTTCATATATTTATATATTTTTATATATTATATATATATATATATATATATATATATATATATATATATATATATATATATATATATGTATGAAAAATATATCAAAAATGCATGTGGGTACTCAAATGAAAGCTCTTGATGAGTGTAACATCGGAATGAGCTTATATCTTTAAAAATGTCAATAATTCACAAGATATTTATTAAATCGCACTGTACTTTGTTAATTATTGACATTTTTAAAGATATAAGCTCAGCCCGACATTACACTCATCAAGACTTTTCATTTGAGTACCCACATCAATTTTTCATATATTTATATATATTATATATATGTATATATGAAAAATATATCAAAAATGCATGTGGGTACTCAAATGAAAGCTCTTGATGAGTGTAACACCAGGATGAGCTTATATCTTTAAAAAAGTCAATAGTTAAAAAAGTACAGTGCAATTTAACAAAAGTCACTATTTAATAAAACAAAATTTTATTTATTTATAATTCACAAATCACGGCAATCACATAGTGACTGCAAGGTTGCTTGTTTCATTTATCAGCATTTAAAAAATAAAAAATAAATTTTCATTAATTAAATTCTCCTTTCATACATGATACAAATAATGACAACACATATGGTATTATGATGTAAGTACTCAAGTGATGATAATAAATGAAAATTGAAGCACAATGTTTAATTAAATCAAATTAACGCGTTGATGTAAAACAAAACCATTTCAATAATTAAATTTCCACCGAATTTAATAACAAGTATAATTAATATCGTAGAGCGTTAAAAAGAGAATAAAATAACAATTGAATTTGTAAAGTCAAAACTGGTAACAGAAGAAAAAGAAATAAAAAAAAATATTCAATTCATGAATGAGCAATAACTCGATCGTACAACGCTTCCATGTGATTACACTATTCATCGAACGAACGTCAGCTGAAACCGACGACCGAGGACCATTGAGGGGGTGAGTTTGCGGGTTTTTAAAAATTGGATAGCTCCACTCGCTCGCTCCATCGGGACTGACAAAGAGAGCATCCTCGTCGAGGAAAAAGGAAAAAGGGCTAAATAAGAAGAGGAAAAATAAACCCCAAAAATGACACGTGACAGTCGATACGTGATAGTACTTACTCTAGTTCTATACACGAGCAGAAAGTCGAGAAGAGAGACGGAAGGAGAGAAAGTGAGCAGACCCACGGGTAGGATGCGTTCCGGTATCGACCTACAGGGCGTGTCTCTCTCACCTACACCGGGGAATCGCGCACACCGTGAACCCCTCGCGATTTCACCCTCTGTTCTGTATCTTCTGTCCTCCGTTTGCCAGCGACCCTTCCTGCTTCTATTTCTACGCATTCCGACCTACACACGCTTTACCGCAGCAGTTATTTCTTCTATCAGCATAAAAAACCCTGATATCTCACTACTGATGTCTGACTACACGCCGGCTTAATAACCGCTCCCATTATACTGATCGGGGTGTCAGATATTGATATCTAAATCTTGCTTTACGTGTGTCTGTATTTATTGGGGTGTTAAGGGGGAATATTTTATAAGCTTCAGAACAGATATTTACTGATTGATCCCATTAATAAGTTTTTTTTTTACACTTAAAATTGACCTAGTTACGCTCAATTAACTGGAATTAAAAAAATTAGAATTTTATATCTTTGCGTCATTTAAAATTTTATTAATGACTTAAAAATTGAGATTTTTTTTTTTTTGATAAAAATTTGGATTTATTAACACGAGTAATTATTACAAGCAAGCTTGCAGTTACTGTGTAACTGCCTGGACTTGTAAACTATTAATAAATAAAATTTTGTTTTATTAAATAGTGAATTTTGTTAAATTGCACTGTACTTTCTTAACAGTTGACTTTTTCAAAGATATAAGCTCATCTCGATGTTACACTTATCAAGAGCTTTCATTTGAGTACCTACATGTATTTTTGATATATTTTTCATATATACATATATATAATATATATAAATATATGAAAAATTGATGTGGGTACTCAAATGAAAGCTCTTAATGAGTGTAACATCGGGATGAGCTTATTTCTTTAAAAACGTCAAAAGTTAAGAAAGTATAGTGCAATTTAACATAATTAAGAAACGACATTGTATCTTGTGAAATATTGACATTTTTAAAGATATAAGCTCATCCCGATGTTACACTCATCAAGAGCTTTCAATTGAGTACCCACATGCATTTTTATATATTTTTCATATATACATATATATATAATATATAAATATATGAAAAATTGATGTGGGTACTCAAATGAAAGGTCTCGATGAGTGTAATGTCGGGAAGAGCTTATATCTTCAAAAATGTCAATAGTTCACAAGATACAAGGTCATTTCTTAATTATGCATCTAGAGATTTTCGAATGCAGCCTAAATATTTATCATAATAAATTGACTATCGGCGAAAATTAAATGAATCGTTGAAAAGGCACAAATTCAAGTCAAGACCTTTGCCTTGATATCGAAAAACATTTTATTCAAATTTCATGTAATTTTTTTCAGAAGAAATAAAATTATTTTTAAGAATTTTATTGTCTTGAATTGTAAAAAAATTTCAATTGAAGTAAATTTTGTTTAATACAAGACAATTAAACTCTTCTCAATAATTTTTTTAATCGTAGAACTAATAAAAGTACACAAAAAAATTATTAAAAATTCTTCTTGACTTAAAAAATAATTATTTTAGGCAAAACTATTGTTTTTTGCTTCCAGAAAAATTCTTTTTTTTGTCTGTAAATTTTTTTGTCATAACTAAATTTGAATTCCCAAATATGAAAATAAAAAAAAAGGATATTAAAATACTTAGCAAATTTTTTTTGAACCACCCTCTGCATATATCGATTACAATATCTACACGTGAAGAAACTGGAGTATCATGCATTAACCGTAGGCTCTTTGTAGGCCGGGTTGTAATAGTCCCCGGGGATCCCACACTCACTTTCTACGAAGTCTAGTCCATCGACAGAGTCACCAGGGAGTTTGCATTTATATATTTGTCGCGTCCCAAAGTGGTAATAATGGACCAGGCGTGCAGGTTCGGCTGAAACAGCGAGCCGCGGGGGGTGCATTGCACGGACATGGGGTACACATTCGATCATGTTAATAAATAATCCGGAATTTTGTTTTATTTAGCAGAGTTTCCGCCGGGGAAATGAAATAGTCTCGATCCGTCCTCAGATCCATCCTTTTGACGCGTATAGAGTGTCTTTATTTGCCACTCTGGAGTTTTATACGGGTTGTTTTATATCACGTCTTTCGGGCAAACTTTTTATGATAAATATATAAGTACAACTATGACTATAACTATAAGCATTACCGAACTTTTTGTTTATATTTTTTCATTTGTTTACACGAGACAGCGCGATATTAAGTTCCGCGTCGCGATATATATTATTAACCGAGGTGTTCTCTCCCTCGGACAGGAGGTCTAGGTATATGTATATGCATAACGCGAAAAACACTCGACAGAGTTTCATTTTGTTCGGTCTGGTCCTAGTCTAGCTACAGTATTTGTCTTGAGGACTGTTTTAAAGTTTAAATAGAGAGAAAGAGAATGGAGATGCAGATCCGGATCCCGGTATGAAAGCTACTGGATTTTTATGTTATTTCAAGCAGCAATAAAATAAAGTTTTACGCCAAGTGGAAATTCACTAAATGCGTCGTATTATCCGGGCGTATTTCCTCCTACAGAGCTCATTATAAATATTACCGTTTAATTTTACAAGAGCAACACTACCGATTATTTTTTTCAATTTATTTAAGTCTTTTAAAATATACAAAAATTTTTTTTAAAAATTGAACATCAAAAAAATTTATTTGACTTGAAAAAATTTTTTCAATTGAACAAATTTAATTTTAAGAATTTTTTTTTGACATGAATTGAGAAAAAAATAATTTAAAATTTTCTGTGTATAAAATAGAATTTTTTTCTTTATTATAAATATTACCGTTTAATTTTACAAGAGCAACACAACCGATTATTTTTTTGACTCATTTAAGTCTTTTAAAATATACAAAAATGTTTTTTTTTAAATGGAATTAAAAAAAAATTTATTTGACTTAAAAAAAAAATTTTAATTAAAGAAATTTAAGAATTAGAATTTTTTTTTCGGCATGAATTGAGAAAAAAATAATTTTTAATTTTTTTTTCTGCGTATAAAATAAAATTTTTTTTATCCATTATAAATATTACTGTTTAATTTTACAAGAGCAACACTACCGATTATTTTTTGAGACTCATTTAATTCTTTTAAAATGAATAGAAAAAATTTTTAATTAAAATTGAATTTTAAAAAATTTATTTGACTTAAAAAAAAATTTTAATTAAACAAATTTATTCTTAGAATTTTTTTTTAGCATGAATTAATTTAATTTCTTTTTAAGTATAAAATGAATTTTTTCCTTTAATAAAACTATAAAACACTGCAAGTAAAATTTTTCACGCAGAAATATCGGATCTAAATATTTATTTTCGATGGAAAGTAAACAACAGAGTTTGATTTGTCGGTGACATTTCCAAATCAATCATAGAAATGCTATTCCGACCAACTGGTTTTAATTGTTATAGAATTTTTCAAAACAAATATGAAAAAAAAAACGTATCTTCATTTCGGTTTGACGGGAATCGATATCTGTGTACTCTGTTGCATAATTCGTATGGAAATTGGTAGAATACGTTCGCCGATCCAGCAGTCGATTAAATTTTCATAGGACAATATACAGACAAAACGACAAGACGAGGTTTATCAATGGTTGAGTGTGCATCGGGGTTGTCGAGCATAGATATACATAGCTCTCAAGTTATGGTAAGATACACAACCCTTAATTGATGTTGTGTGCTACTGACTCGATGACTATACCTTACATACTTCATGCATATTCAAACGTAGTCATAATCTCGTAATATCGGGGAAGACACTGATAATGTGGGTATTTGTTGTATTCCATACCGGCCCACGAGTTACTTTCGCTATTGAACGGGTTGACATCGCTAGATTGCGGAAAAGTGGGTTAACTTTTTATTAAAAACTAGTACGCGGGATATAATTTTAAATGTATGTATAATATTTAGGAAAAAATTAAATATAAAATTTAAATTAATACAATGTATCTTCTGCTACTTTTTCTTTAGCAACGCCCCCTAGCAACAGTTGCCTGGTAACCTTAATAACGCCCCCTAGCAACCGTTGGCCAATAACCTTGATACTACCATCAGCTGCCTTAGCAACGCTTCTAACAACTATTACCTAGCAACCTTAGCAACGCCCCTATTACTAATCAACTTTTATAAACCCAACCCCGCCCCTAATATACTTAGCAACGCACACAACCGCTTTTTTCTTAGTAACGCCTCTTAGCAACAGTTGCTTGGTAACCTCAGTAACGCCCCTTAGCAACCGTTCGCCAATAACATTAGTAATGCTATAAGTTACCTTAGCAACGCCTCTAAAAACTATTCCTGAGCAACTTATACAAATTTAGCCACGCCCCTAATATACTTAGCAACACCCACAACAGATTTTTTCTTAGTAACGCCTCTTAGCAAATGTTGCCTGGTAACCTTAGCAATGCCTCCCCTAGCAACCGTTGTCTCATAACCTTAGCAACGCCTCTAATAACTATTACCTAGTAATTTTAACAACCACCCTAACAAAAATTACTTAGCAACTTCTGTACTCTTAACCACGCCTCTAAAATTCTTAGCAACGCCTATAACAGCATTTTTCTTAGCAACCTTAGTAATGCCTCCTAGTAATCTTTTTCTAACCATCTTAGCAACCTTCCTAGCAACCTTACTAATCTGGAACACGCCCCTAAAAATATTAGCCACGCCCATACCAATTATTTCCTAGCAACAGTAGCAACGTCCCTAGCAACTATTGCCTAGCAATCTTAGTAACGCCCCTTATATTCGTTACCAAGCTAAAAATCTTAAAAAAAAAACCACAATACATTTTTTATAAATAAAAAACTTTATTATACACTTTCATCTTTTGTATCTGATTAAACATATTCATAAAAAATGAACAAAGAAAATCTTGCCAAGCTTACTGGAGAGTTGATTACGATGTTAGCTAGAAGCACAGATATAAGTCTCCATGTGCTGCGTATGCATTTCTCCAACATCTACAAAAGCAAAAGGAAGAAAAAATTCCTGTAAACCGGATTGAAGTCTCGTTATCCCGAACTGAAGGTTGATTCGTCAACTGGATAATCATATCGAGCGGAATATGAAAGCAGGTTGATCCTCTGAGCTCAGGTATTTTCCATCCATAATTCCATATAAGGTACATACCATCCCTTTGTACGCATTATCCTGTATAACACATAATTATAATAATTATTCACAAATGATGATATACTTTATACTTTATTCCGGTTGTCGCGGGAATCCTAATTACATTGAAGGATCAAAGGCTTTCAGCAGCAGAGAGCATCGTGGATTGTGTGTAGGGCGCAGACAAATACCGGAGATGATAAGTGTGTTATTACTTGCAGCGTGCAGGCTTCTTCTTTAATTTGCATTGTATAAATATTAGCATGGATATATTAAGCTAACATTAAGATAAAACTTATAATTCTGAAGTGAGTAATTAATTATTAATAAAAGTAATTTTATTAATGAAGAAATTAAAATAAGCAACTTTGCAGTCGCTATGAGAGAGATGTGACTTGTGAACTATAAATAAATAAAATTTTGCTTTAATACATTAATGACTTTTGTTAAATTGCACAGTATTTTTTTAACTATTGATGTTTTGAAAGATATATAAGCCCATCCTGATGTTACACTCATCAAAACTTTCATTTGAGTATCCACATACATTTTTGATATATTTTTCATATATACATATATATAATATATATAAATATATGAAAAATTGATGTGGGTACTTAAATAAATGGTCTTGATGATTGTAACATCGGGGTGAGTTTATTTCTTCAAGAACGTCAATAGTTAAGAAAGTATAGTGCAATTTAACATAATTAAGAAACGTCATTGTAGCTTGTGAAACATTGACATTTTTAAAGATATAAGCTCATCCCGAGGTTACACTCATCAAGAGCTTTCATTTGAGTACTCACATCCATTTTTAATATATTTTTCATATATACATATATGTAATATATATAAATATATATATATATATATATATATATATATATATATATATATATATATATATAAATATATATATATATATATATATATATATATATATATATATATATATATATATATATATATATATATATATATATATATATATATATATATATACAGAGTGTCCCAAGTAACGGACGCCATTGTGGCATCTGATAAACAAAATAATTCTGAGACGAAAAGTCCTTAGCCATTTTTAATCAGACGCATAGATAATTAATTATTAATTAAAATAACGTCCTTTATGCGTTAGAGAGAGAGCGCTAGTGTCAAGTCAAGTGCGTTCCAACGAAGACGCTTGCACGTGTGAATGTGTAACTAAATATGTGTGACTACGTTAGCTATAGAAACTAGTTATTCATATAGTTAGTTGTGTCTTTGTTTGGCACATATTTTACTGGACACTGGCGCTCGCTCTCTAACAAATAAAGAGACGTTATTTTTAATTAATAATTGATTATCTATGCGGTTAATTGAAAAATGGCTAAGGACTTTTCGTCTCAGAATTATTTTTCATCAGATGCTACAATGGCGTCCGTGACTTTGGGACACCCTGTATATATATATATATATATATATATATATATATATATATATATATATATATATATATATATATAATATATATATATAAATATATGAAAAATTGATGTGGGTACTCAAATGAAAGCTCTTGATGAGTGTAACATCAGGATGAGTTTATTTCTTTAAAAACATCAATAGTTATAAAAGTACAGTGCAATTTAACATAGTTAAGAAAGGACATTGTACCTTGTGAAATATTGAAATTTTAAAAGATATAAGCTTATCTCGATGATACACTCATCAAGAGCTTTCATTTGAGTACCCACATATATTTTTGATATATATATGAAAAATTGATGTGGGTACTTAAATGAAGAGTCTTGATCAGTGTAACATCAGGATGAGCTTATATCTTTAAAAATTTCAATAGTTCACAAGATACAAGGTAATTTCTCAATTATGTATCTAGAGACGGAGCATTTTCGAATGCAGCCTAAATACTTATCATCAAAAATTGACTAATGATGAGAATGATATAAAACCTTGAAAAGGTCAAGACTTCCAAAAATCCATTTTATTATATAAATCTACTTGCTTATTCTCTTAGATAAATAATATAGATTACTAAATAATACTTTAGCTTTAACAAATCGTTTCCAGCTAAATAAATTTATCATCTAGAAATTACCATTAATTTTTTTTTATTAGCACATGGACATTGCATACGTTATCAAAGTGAGACCTAGATCCAGAAATAGCGCTTGTATTTTTCGAGGCATAGATCAAACACAAGTCACCGAGCTACCCCATAATTCAATGAATTATTAACTCCCGTAATCTAACTGTGTCGCGGTTGTTGACTTAAAGAGTATCTACAGAGCATACATACCTCAAATACCTCGTGTACTTATTATTATACTCAGCAAATAATCTTACCGGCTGTTGAATGGAAATAATTGGCAATCGACCTATCGGATTATCGATGGCTCGTAATAAATATCCATCGTTCACTCGAATGGCACACAGCAAAATTAAGTTTATGCCCCATCTATAGAGCTCTGGCGAGGATCCAACCGGACAACTGGAGAATTGGAGAACTGGAGTGGTATCTATCAGCCGTACCAAGTTCGCCACTGGCAACAACAAGGAATGGGAGCTTTCGGATAAAGGACAGAAGATGAAGAAAGGAAGACTGGATGCAGTTGTAGCTATATCTGGAGGAATGGGAAGTCATGGAAGCCTGGAGTGGCTCCAGTCAGTCAGTCAGTCAGTCCAACTCGACTTTGATTCCATTTCCATAACGGCTGGAGCGGTGGGAATTGTGAATGGCAAACCAGCTGCACGATCGAGCAAGAAGTGATCGAACTACGTCCTACGTAACGTCCTGGTAGTTCTCCAGCTCCAGCTCCAGCTCCCGTTCCAGTTATGTGAATCTTCTGTCCGTAGTTGCTCCAGATAACGCGGCAGTCAGTTAGGTCCGAAGGGATGCGCTCCGCTTCAATCTCTCTGATTCTGCTCACTGGAGATTTCCAGCGAAATCTCTACCGACGATATTCACTGGAGCGAGATCTTCCTGAAGAGATCTATCTTCCTTCTGCTGCTGTTCGTTGTTTTTAATCTCGGATCAACTTTCTATTAACGCTTATTACGGCTGTCTATCTTGGCTTGCTCTCATCATTGTTCTGGAGGAAGTTCCCTGGAATTGAGGAGAAGAAAAATAAAGAATAAGAATAAAAGCTTGCATATGCAGGAGCTTGATGTCGATATTTCTAGAATTGTAAATTTGGAACAATGCAAGGTTTATTTACACTTTTTAAGGGCTGCATTTTTTTCCATTTCGTTCATTTGCGGGATAGAAATTTATACATATTCTGTATTCTAAGGAAGAGACGGGGAATCGAGATGAAAAAATAAATGTTGACTCACCCCGACTTATATTTCAGGGGTGAAGACTGTTTACAAGTCCGGAATACGTGCTCAAGTATCCGAACGAGCGTGAAAGATGTGACCTACATGAAATATCAAGGTTGTACTGATGCTCCCTCCTCCCGGGGGGTGGTACTCAGCTTTTGCTACGATGAGGGTACCATCTGGCTCAGCTACACACATTGACAACTAGATTTTATTTCTTTCGATAAAATCTATAATCGATTTTGGAATTTGACTTTGCAAGTCACTGATAGAAAATTTTGTTCAGCTAGAAATACTTTTGGTGCATTTAATAAACTTATTTTTTAATATTAAATAAATTAATTGATTTTTAAAAATCGACGTTCTAATTAGGAAATTAACTCCATTTTAGAGAATATTCCATTTGTACGAAAAAAACAATTAGTTCAAAATTTATTATTACTTTGAAAAACCATTTAATATCATTAATATCTAATAAAGGTATAATATTTTGGTTTGATCATTCAAATAATTCATAATTGGACTATTACTACATTAAAATGTTAAAAAATCACCCTCTAAAAAATGAGTTAGATAAATTGCTAATTAGACCGTTGAAATATTTATTAAAAATGAACAGCTTCTATAAAATAAAAATAAAGTTTTTTAGAACATTAAAAAAATTTGGAAAATTTTTCGTACTTATAATTTGTCATTTTGATTTTTTGATTTCAATTTTTTTTCGTGACCTTTAAAATTATTTTTGACAAATAAAAAAATTTTTTTTGGGACTAAAAAAAATATTTTTTGTTAAAAAAAATTTTCAAGAGCTTTTAAATAAAAGTATGGGTTGGAATTTTTTTTTTTTAATATTTTTTATGTCTCCACAATGTGAAAAAATTTTAATAGATCAAGCAAATTAATGATTTTTTTTTTTTTTTATGACAAATAAGATAAATAAATTGATAAAAATTAAATACTGTAAAATTGAAGGGATAAAAATAGAGCATAAAAATCGTGGCGTAAGTAATTGGTGCAAAGTAGACGAAGATGATTGAGATTTTATTGAGAAGTGGAATCGAATTGCAAAAGGGATGGAGGAGAATTTATCTGTCGGATATCGTAACTGTACAGATGTTTGCCTGGAGTTTAGCGTTAACATTGATTAAAATGCAAGGCGCGGCAACCCGTGAAATGAAAAAGCAACAGCACGAGCAAATTGCGCCATTGGCTTTCGCTCCAGCACATAACGCCCGTTGTTGTACCTTTCGCCTACTCGTAGTGTCACGAAGAAGCGCCGAATATCCTACGGATTAAGCGATAGGAACGGCATCCGCCATCCGATCGAGTTTGTGTATCCAATTGAAATTTTATTCCCTATAAAATAACCTACTCTCAGCAAGAAAACCTCCTCGAGATAATATACATTTTTTGCTATAAACACCACCCGTAAAATAACACATTTTTAATCTCAATGACACGAGGCTTTCATACTGAACAGGTGCAGACATATTGAGGACCTTTTTCGCATACCAAGTGAACTTTGGAAAATACTAAAGTTCACGGCTTTTTCTTTATTACAATAAGACAGTTTATTTTTTTTATAAATATATAAAAAATATTCCAATTAATTATTTTTATTATTAATAGCAATCTTGCAGTCACTGTATGACTGCCGTGACTTGTGAAATATAAATAAATAAAATTTTGCTTTATTAAATAATGACTTTTGTTGAATTGCACTGTCCTTTCTTAAATATTAACGTTTTTTAAGATATAAGCTCATCTCTATGTTACACTCATCAACAGCTTTCATTTGAGTACCCACATGCATTTTTGATATATTTTTCATATATATAAATATATATAACATATATTTTAAAGATATAAGCTCATCTTGATGTTACACTCATCAAGAGCTTTCATTTGAGTACCCACATGCATTTTTGATATATATATATATATATATATATATATATATATATATATATATATAAATATATGAAAAATTAATGTGGGTACTCAAATGAAAGGTCTTGATCAGTGTAACATCAGGATGAACTTATATCTTTAAAAATAGCAATAATTAACAAAGTACAGTGCAATTTAATAAATATCTTGTGAATTATTGACATTTTTAAAGATGTAAGCTCATTCCGATGTTACACTCATCAAGAGCTTTCATTTGAGTACCCACATGCATTTTTTATATATTTGTCATATATACATATATATAATATATATAAATATATGAAAAATTAATGTGGGTACTCAAATGAAAGCTCTTGATGAGTATAACATCAGGATGAGTTTATTTATTTAAAAACTTCAATAGTTATAAAAGTACAGTGTAATTTAATAAATATCTTGTGAATTATTGACATTTTTAAAGATATAAGCTCATTCCGATGTTACAATCATCAAGAGCTTTCATTTGAGTACCCACATGCATTTTTTATATATTTGTCATATATACATATATATAATATATATAAATATATGAAAAATTGATGTGGGTACTCAAATGAAAGGTCTTGACGAGTGTTCCATCGGGATGAGCTTATATCTTTAAAAATGTCTATATTTCACAAGATACTAGGTCATTTCTTAATTATGTATCTAGAGATAGAGCATTTTTGAATGCAGCCTAAATACTTATCATCATAAATTGACTATTGGTAAATTTTTCTTCTTAAAAAAAACATGGCAGATTTTTATAAATAACTTTTTTAGTTTCTAAAATTACTCTTTAATTTTTAATGTAATAATTAATTGGTGTAATATTAATAATCAAATTCAAAAAAATAATTTTGAAAATTAAAAATTATTAATTTATGAACAAAATTTTTAATAATTTTTTTGAGGAAGCTTTTTCACAACCTAAATTTTCGTCTAGGTGTATGTGGAACCAGAAGAAGACACACACCGCCGAGCTCTTTGATCACTGAATAGAAAAGTAAACTTGGGCGTTGGATGGGCGCCAGTTGGAGCTTCTCTGATAGTTTCTTTGTCTAGAAGACGACCCGGGGCGGTTTGTCTCCGGCTGAACCTCAGGAATAGAAGAAACAAGTTTCCTCGACCCACCTCCACCAGCAGCTTCTTCCTAGGAAGAACAAACAAGTTGAAATAATAAAAAAAAAAGACAATAACTAGAACCGATCACAAAAAATAACATTCGGATATTGGGGGAGCTTTAAAACAATACGCTCCGGATTCGGTTTGACGATTCCGAGCGGGTACCGAGTAAAAAATCAAGTCACTTAAATTAAACTAAATTTATATTGGACGCTAACCACATATTGAAAAATGAAAATTATATTTATTTATTTTATTTATATTCAAACTTCGTTATAAAACTATCGACTAAAAAATTAATCAAAAATAAATAAATTATTAATTTTTCGATTAATTTAATTGAAAAGTACTTTCATCTCGTTAATGTTATTTTTTAAATAGATTATTGATTCAGAATATAAAGTTAATTTATTTTATAATAATTAATAAAATATTCTAAAGATAAGTCTGATAAATAATATTTAAAAATAAATCTAATTCTTATAAACTATATATAATATTTATTGATATCTAAAATAGTAATTATTGCTAGAAAAAAATTAATAAATTTTATTTAAAATAATATTATTTACAACTTTATAAAAATCAACTTTAAAAATAAATTTAATTCTTATAAATTATATATAATATTTATTGATATCTAAAATAGTAATTATTGCTAGAAAAAAATTAATAAATTGTATTAAAAATAATATTACATACAATTTTATAAAAAATAAAGTTGATTTTTTACACTGAGAAAAAATTAACTTGAATCAAGAGGAAAATTCTTGAATCAAGAAAATAATTTTGAAGAGTTTCATTCTTAGTTTAAGAATTTTTTTACTCAAATCAAGAAAATGAAATTCTTCAAAATTATTTATTTAATTCAAGTAAATTTTTTTTCTGGGTAGTTTATATTTAAAATTATAATTATAAATATTTTCTATCCTCCATAAATTCTATTTTGTTTTATTTTTAAAAAAAGGACAAACATATAAGTGAATTTGACGATCATTGTCGTAAAAATAAGGATCAACTGTCATTGACAACGATAATATGACACTCAGCGCAATATTTTTAGCATGAAGATGAGCATAATAGTATTCAGAATTCCAATTTCCCATGGGTGTCGCTCCTGGCAACAAAACAACAGGCATTCTCTTTTCCTCCGCGTTACTCTCACTGGAAATTTGTTTAAGTAAGTTCCGCGTGTGGGCTTCGCACTCAGCTCGGGAAGTTCCGCGTGAATTTTTGAAATACGATACGCCGGGTTAATGGACGCGGGACCGAAATTCCCTCAAGTAAACCACCCCTGTACTGGTTATTTCTTTCGTCGGTTGTAAAAATCCTCGCCCCTCGGTATTATTTTCATATCCGAGTGGAGTATACCTAACCCGGCTCGGCTCCTTTTTCACATTCTGGAAAAAATAATGGTCATTACCGTGCGGACTAACAACAACGATAATTGACTTACATGTCTGGAAAATCCGACAGAAGTTTAAATTCATTTTTACTTTTACTTTCAGTCGTTATTTCTCGTGTTTTGATGAATATTTCTTTCTACAGAAGTGGTGGAAAATTTTTTTACAGCCATATCGAGACATTTTTTAACCACATAAAATTTATTTAAATAAAAAATAATTTTTTTATTTAAATTAAAACAATTAAACTTTTCAAAATGATTTTTTTTGGCTTAACAATTTTTCTCTTTAATCAATTTAATTTTTTTTTCAAAGTAAATATTTATAAAAAATTGCCAAGAAATTTTTTGTTTTCTAAAAAAATCTTTATTTTTTTAACGAATCAATTTTCGTACTTGAATTTTTTTTTTTTTTTTTCAATACAAATATTTATCAAAAATTCCCAAGCAATTTTTTATTTTCTAAAAAAATTTTTATTTTTTTAACAAATCAATTTTCGTACTTAAAAATTTTTTTTGTAAAAAAAAAAAAATTGTTAAAATTGCTACAAATTGCTCCTTGATAATTTTATTTATTCAATCAGTATTGCACATTACAAAAATTTCAAAAAAATGCACTTCTTTATCAAACTTTTAAATTTTTCAAGACAGACTCAATAGCGCTGAAAAAAAAATACATGTTTCATATAAAAATTCTGTCTAAAAATATAATTTATTTAAAGCCGTAAAATGAACGGCGGAGTAAGATAGTTCAATTTTTGAGCTCAAAAATCCAAAAAAAATTTTTCTTAAGCTTAAAAAGCTCAAATTCTCGCAAGTATACATTGAACTTACAAATATCACGAACTATTTTCCAAATTTTTCAAAAGTACTTTCTTAATTTCCAAAGAAACATTACAATTAAGTAAACTTTTCCAGGACTTACGTAAAAGCTTCGTCTTGCAGTTACAACTTAGTTAGCGTAACTCGCATAGCTTGTAATTAAGCTCAGGTTGATGCCAAACGCCTCAGCGTTTGATATCCCGAGCAGAGCTTGTCAGGTAATCGAAGGTGAATGCATTAAGCTAGATTAGCTTTGATAACCCGACGACAATTGCTCAGAATAATTCATAGTAGCTCAAAAATTAAGCGCGTAATTATCGCTGAAATATTGATCCCGTCGCGGTTGATAACTCCGAGTAAAGTGCAATTAGCCTGGTACTGTGTGCAAGGTAATTAAGTGAGCCAAATTATTGAGCATTATTTCCCAATTACTTATCGAAATGAAGGGTAACAAGCCGCGCGCCTCAGATTACAAAGCGCAAACTGCCGGGATGTATATGCATATGGATTAAGAGAATCTTGAATCAAATTCAAAGGACCGGGACCTGATCCCGGCATCCCTATACGCTACACATACAGCAAGCCTCGGGATTATATGTATGGATGGATCTGGAGGCACAGCCGGACTGTTCTATTTACATTACTAAGAGAAACTATATGCATTGAGAATTAATGATGATTGGTCAATTTACTTGTGCATACATGACAGTCTCGCGCGGAGCCCTTTCATCTATCAGCCAATACCCTATTCATGGAACAGAACCACCCAGATAAGGACAAAAGCTCGAGGAAGATCAAGGTGAAGAGAGTCAGGATAGAGCTTCTGTCCTTTAGCTGAGCAAGATTGCAGATCGCTGATCACGATGACAAATAGTTTCTGTCTCTTGAGAGATTAGTAACCTTCGGGATTATTATTCTGTTCGTACTGACATTGACAGCTCCGAGGGATAATCTCGGGTTGTCGGGGATTCTAGTTGTTTGACGAGTCAGTCACATACTGCTATAAGTCCGGAGATATTTACAATATTTGCTCAGATATAAAATTAAATTATAAAATCATTTTTATTCAAGAATTATTAATTTTAGTTCCTCTTAATTTTACTTTTACTTTAGAAAAGAATTTTTCTGCTTCATAATAAAACTTTTAAAAATAATTTTTTTGGATCAAGATTTAATATCAAGCTTCAATTTTAAATTTATTGTTTCTCATATAAAAGTAAAATTGTTATGAAAAACTTTTCTGTGATCATATAGATTTTTTTAATTTAGTGTTAAAAATTTCCAACAGGTGGCGCATCATCGCTAAATCTTCTCGTTGGTAGAGAGTTAAGCCCAAAGTATTTAAGTATTGAAATAAAATTTATTTTTTGACTATATTACAAACTAATTAGAGTACGCAAGTAACAATAGCATTAATTATTAAGAAAAATTATTTTTGTATCCATTTAATTTATGGCAATAAAAAAAATAGAAAAAAAAATTAGTGTTAAAAATTTCCAACAGGTGGCGCATGGTCGCTAATACTTCTCGTTAGTAGAGAGTTAAGTCTAAGGTATTTAAGTTTTGAAATAAAATTCATTTTTTTTACTATTATAAAGTAATTAGAGTTCGCAAAGACGGATAGCACTAATTATTAATAAACATAATTACAAAAATTTGTATTTTAGTATTTAATAAATTTATGACAATAAAAAATAGAAAAAAAAATAGTGTTACAAATTTCCAACACATCGCGCATGATCGCTAAACCTTCTCGCTACTAAAGAGTCAAGTCTAAGGTATTTTATTTAGGTATTAAAATGAAATTCATTTTTTTGACTACATTACAAAGTAATTAGAGAACGCAAGTAAAAATAGCATTGATTATTATAAAAAATAATTATAAAAAGCATTTTTGTGTCTATTTAATTTATGACAATAAAAGATGGAAAAAAATAGTGTTAAAAATTTCCAACAGGTGGCGCATGGTCGCTAATACTTCTCGTTAGTAGAGAGTTAAGTCTAAAGTATTTAAGTTTTGAAATCAAATTCATTTTTTTGACTCTATTATAAAGTAATTAGAGTCCGCAAGGACGAATAGCACTAATTATTATAAAAATGTGTAATTTTCTATCTTTTAAATTTATAGCAATAAAAGATTGAAAAAAAATTTTTTTTTGACTCACCCAAAGAGCTTATTTTTTACTTTTTAAAAATTTTAATAGGCTAATTTTTGTCTTATGAGCCTTGATAATTGACGTTTACATTTCTTAAAATCATAAAAAATTGGAAAATTTTAATTAATAATTTTTTTATTTTCGTACATGGCCATAAATGGTCCAATTAAGCCATGGATGAAAATGACCAAATTTAAAAATTGGCCAAATAATTGAATTGTCCTCAAAGTAAAATTTTTTATTTGTCCCAATGAAACTCTTAAATAAAAAGCGAAAAGCCATGACGGTAAAAAGTGAAGCTTATGGATCATTAACACGAAATTTGAGCATGTATCAGCGGATATGTGTGTGTAGTATAATATAGTGTAACAAGTTCAGTAGATAATGGGATGAGAACAAATCTGTAGACAGGATCTAGATTTCGTGAGTTGGTCTAGTTGGTAACGGCGGATCGCGCCACCAGAGTAGTGTTGACTTGCCAAACGATAGGCTAGTTCTCCGATAACGGTATTTTGCATAAACCACAGTGACACAGTTTGCGTTCGCACAATCGATATCTCTGACACACACTCACATATATGGCGATATCCATGAGCATAACATACTGTCAGCCAGTGCCCTGTTCTGCCCCGGGTTCCGCGATCTCGAGGGCTTGACAGGTCTACTTGAACGTACACGGGAACAAGGGAATCGGTAACACGTTGCCTTAGTTATTTATAGCCACACATATATCTATATCATGCATGCAGTCAACTTACACACATGTGTGCTCTACAATCACTTTTACCCCTTCATTTATACACCTGTTTGCTATACAGTTTGGATTTAGACGCATTGCCCCGCGAATTAATTATTTAGACCGAATTTTGCTGATGAATTGTTGACGTTAACTACGCAACGGAAACTAAATTAGTCATGTTTTTTTAATTACGGGAAATTCTGATTAAATTTTATACGGAAAAAAAAATATTGTTAAAATGACTATCCAACGTATCCTCAAATGACGTTTCCTTAAAATAACGATCCGGATTTCTGATTTAAGGATTCATTTTTTTGACTTAAAAGCATACAGAGAATATATAGCTCTTGTAAATATATGTAGTTTCGTCAAAATAAGAAACTGTTTCATTAACGTGAGGATCTGTATAGTTGAATTAACTAAATGTAACGCTAAAATAATGATATAGATCTTCATTTTGATGATCCGCTGTATAGCTGAATTGGCTATACATCGTATATCTCTAAAAAAAATCACTATACGGCGTATAGTCAGAATAACGATACATAAGGTAAAAGACCCAATACCGGAACGAGACCCAATACCGGAACGATTTGACAATTATTATTTTATATTTTATCTCGTACTCAATCAAATTAAACAAGCTTTTCTTTATTAGAAACCTCAATCTTTTTTTTACATAATAAAATATGAATGAAACTTTAAATTATATTGGAAATATTAAAAAATGTTAATGATGTCAATAGTCTCAGATTTCTGACTTATCAAGGTCTCTTAATGGTTTTGCTAAGAAATCACTCGATGATCTTAAGCTCATAGAAACCTAATGGAAATACTTTTCACTAAAAATTTTTTTTTATGTATTAATACAAATACTAAGAATTCGATGCAATTAATTGATAATACAAAATAGACCCTATTGTTATTTAAAATTTACTGTTCGTCTATTGGTACACCCAAAATGAGCTAATAGCCAGTATCGGAACAGTCAGCCATATTGATATTATTTATTGACATTTACGATATACTGTGTTGATTGTTAACATCAAGCACAACAACAAAAGTTTTTGTGAAATAACATTTAATACAGAAAGTAATTTTATTATAAAAATTGCTTCAGATATTCGTAAATTTTAACTTGAAGAACAAAAGCAAATTTCTGTTTTGAAATTTTCTTTTTTACATAAGTGTCGTCAAGTATAACCTCGGATCGTTTATTTTTTTTTTTTTGATTTTTAGTAAAAATTTGATTTTTTAATATTAAATAATTATTGTTAGTTTCACTATGCATACATGTCATTTGAGTTCTGAATTAACAGCTTAATTTTTTATAGGTAGTAGTAGGATGCCAAAAGTTAAGTCGAAGATAACATTTTATAAATTAGTTTTATAAATTCAGAAAAATTCACATAAAGTATTATGATTTGTTAATTAATTATTTAATTAATTCAGCTTACGAAAAGTGGACTCTTTAGATTAAAAAAATTAGTTTTATTTATCGTTCCGGTATTGGGTCAACCATATTTCGGTATTGGGACTAGGCATTTAAGGTGTTCCGATACTGGGTCTTTTAGACTTTTTCAAAAAACATGTTTTTTTTTTAATATTAAATTCGACAAAATTGATAAATTTAATTATTTTCGTATAACTACATGTTTATTCTATATGATTGGATGAATTATTATTACTAATGAACCATTTGAATATTTTTTAAGTAATAAAAATCAGTCATGTACCCTTCGTCGTTCCGGTATTGGGTCTTTTACCTTATGCTTATTCTAACAATATTTTTTTCTCCGTGATAGAAAAATTTTCTTATGTGACCGGATATTGTCATATATTCGACTGAGTCTTATAAATTGCCATAAATATGACTAAATTTTATATATGATTTAATTTAATCAAATTGCACGCCTCATAAGCGAAGCGTTATATATTTCTCAATATTTCAAAAAAAGTACTTATATCAAGTTAAATAATTTATCAGGCACATAAAAATATATTTTAATAATAATTATTTTGTTTAACATAGTAAATAATAATATTAAAAAAAATCTTTTCTGGACGTCCGTGTGTCTGTGTTTATGGATTGGTGTATGTGGCAGGGAAATTGCACGAAAAAATGATCGTACCAGAATAATTTTTTTTTTTATTATCTAATGTAATACACAACGGACTTTCTCAATTAATATGAGCGTTCAATTCACTGCCGTTAAATTATTATTTTGAAAAAACTAATATATGACTGTATTTTTTTGTATATCTATCCATACATTTTATTATAGTATTTTTTTTCCTCACCTTAGAATTATGGCGCCACTAAACCATTGCAGAGTTTCCTGTTTTTATTATTTTGCTTTTTGCATTTTATTTTAATCAATTTTATTGTGAAAAATTAGATTATGAAGCGTGCACTTTTGGATTTTCCAAACTTTTTTATAAATATTCTTCCTTGAAAAAAAATTTTTTATGGCCTGATATGCGCATATATAATTTTTTGATATGGCCATATGAAAATTGGCCATATAAAAAAATATATATGGACATATTCAGGTATTTAAATAAAATTAGAATATTTTAACCCATAAAAATAATTTTAAAAATTTTTTTAACAACCACAAAATTTTTTTTAATTTATTAAAAATAAAAAAAGTTTTTGAAATAATCAAAATAAAATTAAAATTTACATTTTTATTTTATGCAGGTAGAAAATTATAAATTTGTAGAATTAAATACATACTAAGCATTATTGCACCCTGATAAAAATATGCAACGAGATAAATTTTTTATCTACGAGGGGATTAAATACCCCGGAATTCTGTGGATCGAAAACTGCTTGATCACTAATTGGCACTTAATCCCGGCAAGAACCCCCGGCCCTCGCGCCCTCGCTTTAACAGTACTGAGCAGCAATAGGATAAACAGATTATTTTTTTTTTATTCCGTTCTGTTGTTTGATTTTTTCTCTCTGCCCGCGAACCATGTTTTTCACCGCAATAGAATTAGTCGGTTTATTGGATGGCTGAAAACAACATTCCGGCTGAATGTCGGCGCAATACTGGCGTAATAAAAAATTTACATGTGACCATTCGAGTGCAACGTTCTCGCCAGTTTCCATCAACAGTAAAACAGCTTCCATTCAGCCTCTCTAGCAGATGGGAGTCGAGGTTTTGGTATTAATATTCAAGCGTCTTGTGTCAAAAATAATTCGATCCTGCGTAGGGCACTATCGCTTTTTTCCATAATGCACGTCGATTATAATTAAAGTTAAGTTTGGCAAAACTGTCCCAATTGTCAGAGGTGGGTTCCAGTATATTGGTGTCAATATTTAAAATAGCAATTAGTATAGTGCAAAGTCGTTACTATCCGGTATCCCGTGGCTCGATATAAACCTAATTTTATATTCTCAGTGTGTCTAGACGACAAATAAAATTAGATTAAATTTTTTGATGTCATTGCCCTTCCTTGTTAACGTGAAATTTTCATAATCCTGTAAAAAAAAATTTTTTTTAAGTGTTTTATATATGGTCAGTATTTATTTTTAGCCATATATAAACACTTCCCTTTATATGGCATGCATATATATGGCATTACCTGGTTATATATGGCCTCACATAGCTATGTATGATCTAATTTCGTCGTATCAAATTTTATGAGGACATATTAAGCCATATATTGCCAATTGTTCGCCATATTGCCATATATTTGCCATATGTTGTCAATTATTCGCCATATATTGCCATAAATGAGCATTGATTGCCATATTTAGCTATATGTTGTTATATTAAGCCATATATTGCCATTTAGTCACCATATATTGCCAATTATTCGCCATATTGCCATATATTGTCAATTATTCACTATATATTGCCATAAATGAGCATTGATTGCCATATTTAGCTATATGTTGTTATATTAAGCTATATATTGCCATTTAGTCACCATATATTGCCAATTATTCGCCATATTGCCATATATTGTCAATTATTCACTATATATTGCCATAAATGAGCATTGATTGCCATATTTAGCTATATGTTGTTATATTAAGCTATATATTGCCATTTAGTCACCATATATTGCCAATTATTCGCCATATTGCCATATATTGTCAATTATTCGCCATATATTGCCATAAATGAGCAATGATTGCCATATTTAGACATAAATTGCCATATTAGCCATATATTGCCATATTTAACCATATTATGACTACATATTACTTGATATTGGAGTATTACGTCATAATTAACCAAATAAAGCCATATATTTTCATATCTGTCCATATATGATGGCTTTATATGGCTATATATGGCATGATCTAGTAAAATATGGCATGATTTGATAAAAATATGGCTATATATGGCTTGTTGTGAAATATCAAGAGGTATTTCTCTATATTTGGCCATGTATTAGGGCTTCATATGGCATATATGGCATGATATGGTCATATATGACTTGATATAGCTATTTATGGCTATATATATTGATATATATGGCCTGATATGGCTAATTTTCATATAAGGGCCCTTATATGGGCACATTATAATGTACTTTAAGTTATATATAGATATATTAGACTATTTCAGAAGGCCAGATATATATGTACAAAATTTTCAGATACGGCTTTGTATGGACATATCAGGTCTTATCAGAAAAATTTCTCGCGGGCAGTTAAAGCGGTTAGTTGACGGTGTTAAACCAACGGTGTTGACCAACAGCAAGGTCAAGAACGTGAAAACAAGGCTGAAAGTAACGAGTAATGCTCATAGGCCGATGTATGTACAGCAGGGTGATGTCTGTGTAGCATGTACCGGGTAGTTTCGAACCCGGTGGTTAGATTCGCCGTCTAGTTTATAGCCGGAGGCGCCGAATCCTGGCGTAGCAAAGCGAGCGTACCTTCCCAACCAGCTACCATAAATTCATTAATCGCCCCGAGGCTGTTAAGAGTAGTGTAGGGCTGCATCAGGTTTCGGAAAGGGCGCTGCGAACATAACGCGAGATGAGGATAAATATGGTCACTCACACCCTCATACTCAGCACACATTCATTTCATTACATTATATTATGGGGTATATTGTATCATAATATCAAATACGAATCGCTTATTGGAGTGGGTTGAGAGATTTGGGATATAAATTTATGTCAAAAATTTATATAAAAAATACATTTATAGATAAATTAACTTGATATCTATTTTATGTATAAAAAAATTTATTGTAAATATTAAAAAAATTAAAATTCAATAAATATATTAAAAAATCCGCCAAAATTTGATTATTAAAAATTTTTTTTATACAAATTTTACATTAAATATTCTTTATATAATGTTAATAATTTATTTTAATTATTATTAATTTGATTATTAATTAATTAATTAGTAATTAATTATTAAATTTTAAATGAATTTTTTATACTTAAATATAAATTTTTTTTTATACAAATTTTGCATTAAATATTTTTTAGATAATGTTAATAATTTATTTTTGATTATTTATTAATTTATTTTAATTATTATTAATTTAATAATTAATTAATTAATTATTAAACTTTTTATAATTAAATATAAATTTTTTTTTTATATAAATTTTGCATTAAGTTTTTCTTAGATAATGTTAATAATTTATTTTTGATTTTTTATTAATTTATTTTAATTATTATTAATTTAGTAATTAATTAATTAATTATTAAATTTTTGATAATTAAATATAAATTTTTTTTTTTATATAAATTTTGCATTAAATATTTTTTAGATAATGTTAATAATTTATTATTATTATTAATTTAATTATTAATTAATTATAATTAATAATTAAATTTTTAATGAATTTTTGATACTTAAATGTAATTTTTTCATATAAAAAAAATTAGTAAATAAAAAAATTGAGCTTATTTCTTAATAAAATGTAATTACTAGCAAATAAAACCCTTTTATCAGTGCTCTGGAGTGTTTAAGAGGTTAAAATTCAGTAAATAGCGATTACGGTTAGTAATATAGGTGAAGGAGGGTAACTGAGTAAGATTATTAACCAACCGGTCTTATTTATGCTCTGTGAAGACCGTTAGTCAGAAATGTTAGTAATGCAAATGGGCAAAGGGTCCGGTGAAACTAGCTGTTGCATTACTGTTGTTGCCATTGTGCTTTGAATATATATAATAAACCCTACGCTATGCTCTAAGCTTGCTAGGTGTGTATATATGAATATGCTATTCCTCGTTAACCCGCGACTGTTTATATTCATACGGTCACCAAACGCATAGATTTTAATTCAACAGTCGATTACGTCGGCACTGTTTGCACAGAATAGACCGATGCTGAATCTTCATTATTAATTTGTGTCGAAGTGGCAATACTGCTCCAGCTCCAACATCAACAATAACAACATAACAGTTAACAGTTGGAGTTACGGGCTTGAGTTCCGAGTTGCCGAATCGCTGAATTTAGATTATCATCGTTATAATATAACATAAAACATTATATACTGCCGATGATCCTTTTAATTATCACCAGGACTCAATAGTATTTGGAAACTGGTTTATATTTATGGTCTTTGATCTGTTACAATGTCTCATTAATCAATTCACCCCACATTTAAATTAAAAAATTATATATACACTTATTTAAAAAAAAATTAGGAAAACGGTTGGCCCTAAAGATATAGAAAGCTCTGTAAGAATTCTGAATGAGGAAATTGCTATAATTCTGAAGTGGTGTATTATAAACGGTCTTAAACTAAATCCTAACAAAACAAAGGCAGTGATTTTTGGATCAGCACAAAAATTGGCTGATGTTCAATGTGAAGTGATTCCAAGTATAGTTGTAAATAATACTGTTATGTCCGAGTGTTTTTGGGATGCGGTAGCGTAAAACGGGGAGGATGGACTAACAATGTAAAGAATACAAATTTTATAGATTTTGATTGTGGGAAGTTTCCGGACTGAAAAACCACGCCTCAGAAGAGATTGAGTGTGCGAATCCACAGATTCGGTAGAATCTGACGCCAAGTTCCGTTCAAATCTGCTGTAAACGGAGCGCCAGACTACCGACTATGTTTACTGTAAGCAGAACGGTATTTTGAGGTTGCAAAATTTTATTTAATTCTACCGTACTTTTTTTTCTTAAATTGTATATTATAACAGTAATTCATACTTTATTTGACTGTTATTAATTAATTATATTCACTTATAACAATTAATCTAATTGAAATCATTAAATTTAATCAGCACAAACTATAGCAACGCAAAAATTTCGATCCTGACTTTTTTTCGATAGGCAAAGTGATCTGCCACAGACTAAATAATTCGAGAATGCATAGTAATCCTTCATTAGATGGGAAACTACAGTTAAAAAAAGATATTTCACAGCTTGCATCTACACCCGCCAGGGTGCGCTGGAATTATTTTTACATAAACTGTAGTTTCAAGGGGATAGTTTGCTATAAAAAATGCAACCAACGCGAGATTTAAGTTGGTACCAATTGTAAATTTTATTATAATTACAAAAATACTAAAATCCGAACAAAAACAGTTTCACTGTAAAAATCGCGCCAAGTCCACGTTCATAAGACTATTAAGAAAAAAAAAAATTTGTTTTTTCTTTACAAAAATAAATAAAATTAAAAATTAAAAATCCAAATAACCGATATGATTGTTTATGATTTTCAGAAATTAAAAAATTGTGTTATAAATTTAAAAATTAAGAAAAAATTTTGGAACGTACTTGGTGTGCGTCATTGTGTATTTCAATTTTTTAAAGTCCTAGTAAATAGATTTTACGAATTTCATTAAAAGTAAAATATTTTGCAACCGCGCACACTAAATACGTTCCAAATTTTTTTAATTTTTAAATTTGTAACAAAATTTTTTTTAATTTCCGAAAATCATAAACAATCATATCGGTTACTTGGATTTTTTAATTTTTTTATTTTATATATTTTTGTAAAGAAAAAAACAAATTTTTTTTTCTTAATAGTCTTATGAACGTGGACTTGGCGCGATTTTTTACAGTGAAACTGTTTTTGTTCGGATTAGGTTTTATCGCTTAGCGAATTCAAATATAGATACACTGATAGAAGGATTCGTTTATAGTTAAAAATATTTGTTAATATTTAACAAATCATTTATTAGAAGCCATTTTTTAGTCCTTAACAAATATTTCTTAGTATTTAAAAAGATTTATTAATATTTAATAAATGAATATCAGATTTATTAAATACAAGCAAATCATTTTAAATACTAAGAAATATTTGTTTAATACCAAAAAGTGGTCTCTAATAAATGATTTGTTAACTATTAACAAGTATTATTTAATACAAATAAATCCTTCTATCAGTGTAATAGAGCTTATACTTACTGTTAATGAACCTTCAGATCCTATCTCCTTGGACAGCTGCTAGCGCCTCAGGTCTGGTATCGAACTTAATCTTACGGGTAGGATTACGTTGATTCTTAATTTAAATAATGACTCGAATATGTAGAAACTATTAGTGTTCTTAATTTGTCACGTTTTATTACAAAATATCAACAGCAATACACATAGCAACTTTAATTATTTTCACTTATGAACAATAGCAAAATTTAATTTATAATTACGGTTAACGTCCAATTTGTTTCCTTGAGAAAACAACGCGCAACTCACCAAACAATAATTATAACTTTGATTCCAACGAACCGAACGCACTAAAGCTTTGGTGCTAGAAGCAAGTTTCTGTGAATGGATTTTATTGAATTATTATTGATTATAAATAATTCTGATTTAACCGCTGAATACACTAAAGATTAAACGGTAAATCGTGGCTATTTTTACTTAAAGTATTATTATAAAATCTAAGATAACGCTATGTCAAACCGGAACTAAATGCACCAAAGATTTAGGCGGCCGAATAGGTACACGGAAAAAAATTTTTGGGAAAATTTACGATACAACTATTGTAAACCTGGACTATACTTTCATTACTATTAATTTTCAAATATTTTAGAAGAAAATTTACTATTTATGCATGAAATTTTACAATTTACGATTAGAAAAAATACGATATTACTACTGTAAAAAGTAAGAATTAAAATTTCCAGTGCTGCCTCTGTATCTTTCCAATAGAACTATAACAAATTTTACAATAGTTGAATTGGAATGTTTGTCAATTAGTGTGAGCGATGACCGTGCACAGCGCTAGACTCTGAGTTTATGTAAATGTTGAAGGACACAAATATTAGTTTACCTCAGATAGTGTAGAGGGAGAGTCTCTGGCTGCCAACAAAGAGTTCTGGGTTCGATTCCCGGATAGGACGAAAATTCCGATTTCTTTTTTCGGTTACTGTATTGGTACCAATTAGTCCAACCTCCTATCTCTCTCCCTCCCTCAAATTTCTTTTAAAAAAAACGACTGTCAATTTTTACAATAGTTGAATTGTAAAGTTTACAAATACATATTGTATAATTTGCTCTATATTATTCGACTTTTTAAGTTTCTTGCTAGCCTTGCTTGTTGGATAAAATTTACAATAGTAGATCGTAAAAATTACTAAATGAGAAGTACAGTCCACCGTTACTATTTAATTTAATAAAAATTACGATAGTGAAATAGTAAAAATTCCTTCAATTTTTTTTCCGTGTATATCTGGGGCGGATCAACTCAGTTAAGTGCAACTAAATGCAACAAAAATTAACTGAAAGGAGAACTAGGAGCCGCCTTGTGCAGGCGTTTTTAAAGACTCTTGCTGCTGATGCGGCAAGAATCCCCATCGGTTAATCTGTCCGATGGTTTCAACTGCGGTTCTCGCGCATCATATTAACTATTATAATTTGGATTTTAGGCTTACATGTCTTAAGAATAAAAAAACAAATTTAATAAATATACGGGGCGGACAGAACAATACTATAGTTGAAGATTGTAAATCAGTAAAGTATCTAGGAGTCATACTTCAAGACACTCTAACTTGGTCCTTACAAATTACTGAGGTTTGCAAAAGTAGCATGAGAGTACTTGCACAGTTAAAGATGAATGGAGATGTTTTTTCATTGCCTGTTAGGAAAAGATTGGTCACTACTCTAATTTATCCTATTTTTGATTATTGCGCGGCTATTTATACTGATATTACAGGTCAACAACAGACTAGACTTCAGAGAAAATTAAATGCTTGTGTACGATACATTTTTAAAATATCAAAGTATGAACATGTTACTCAATATTATACTGAGCTTCGTTGGCTGACACTTAGTTCTAGGCGTAAATTTTTCTTATCGTGTCTTATTTATAAAGCACTAGCCGTTACCCGCCCGCTTCGCGTGGCGTACAATATACGTGTATTTGTATATCTATATTCACAAATATAGGTATACAAATACATAGAGTGATCATATAATGGTACATGATCATCTATTAGGGCTTTTACCTTATATAAAAATTTTTAATTTTTTTTATATTTAATGCCTTCTTATTATCCTTTAGGAATTGAATTTTATAATTTTTTAATTAACGCCCACACAAGGATTTGTGAGGGTGGCATTTCATAAAATTCATTCTTTATAGCTCAAAAACTCCAAAAAAATCAATCTGGCCAAGTTTCAATACTTTAGCTGCTATAGATTAAAAGGTACAATTTCTTTTAATTTTACGCCCACGCACGGACATGTGGGGGTAGAATTTAATGAAATTTATTCTTAACAGCTCAAAAACGCCAAAAAAGCATTCTGGCCATGTTTCAAAGTATTAATAGCTATAGATTGAAATTTACGAATTTTTTCTTAATTTGACGCCCACGCACGGGCACGCCAGGGGGGTGGAATGTCACAGAATCCGTTTTTAAAAAATTTCTAAATGTAATTTGAAACATTCTGACCAAGTTTTGAACTATTAAAAGCCATAATTGAAAAATATGAATTTTTTTTCGTGAACACCCCCGCAACCCCCCTTGTGGGTGGAATTTCGTGAAATCCGTTCTTAGCTGACCTCTACTTGGCAAAAAGAATATTCCTGCCAAATTTCAAGTCTCTAGGTCTTATAGTTCCAGAGATATCGTGATGAGTGACTATCTATATCTATAGAAAGTCTCCTATATATATATAGATAGATTGTATCTTAATCAAAAGCCTCTAATTAGGCGAGACTTAGAAATTCTTGAGCCTCGCCTACGCCGAGGAGATATTCGTCAAGACTATCTTGATTTACCGGTTTATCATTCAGCGAAGTATGAAAAATCATTCTTGATATCTGCGGTTAAAATCTGGAATCAATTACCAGCTGATTGTACGACGTTACCAAAACGTTTATGGAGTTTCGAACTGCTTGTTATGAATATTTTTTACAATCTGATAGATCATAATATGTATTCATTGTATTAGAATTTAGTGATGATTGAGCACTGATAGAAGGATTTGTTTATAGTTAAAAATATTTGTTAATATTTAACAAATCATTTATTAGGGACCACTTTTTAGTCCTTAACAAATATTTCTTAGTATTTAAAAAGATTTATTAATATTTAATAAATGAATATCTGATTTATTAAATACAAACAAATCATTTTAAATACTAAGAAATATTTGTTTGATACTAAAAAATGGTCTCTAATAAATGATTTGTTAACTATTGACAAATATTTTTTTAATACAAATAAATCCTTCTATCAGTGAGTGATTGTGTTACTGAGTGTTTAACACACTACATTATATATACTACTTTATATATATACTTTATATATACTACTTAACACACTACTTTATATATTATATTAAGATTTTTTGTATCAATTTTGGATGGCCGCAAGGAGTTTCGACTTCATGGCCAATTAAATAAATAAATAATAATAATAATAAAGGCCATCCCTGCAACTTGCCGCTACCTGCATACCTAAGTGCTCAACAATTCACTTATTTTTTGAGCTCTTCGAGCTCAAAAATATAATTTTTGTGTTATTTTGAGCTCTCCGAGCTCAAATAAATCGCTGTTCTGTGCTTTTGAGCACTTCGAGCTCAAAAGGCTAATGGAAGTTTTATAGAACACTATTTTTTGAATTTTCAAACCGCAATAACTTTTGAATGAATTAACCGATTTTCTTGCGGTTTACGGCATTCAACGTAGTTTTTTAAGTTCTTTGAAAAACCTTTAAGCGTAAACTGGTCAGACTAAAAATTTTATAGAAATTCTGAAAAAAACATTTTTTTCAATTTTTTTCGACAACGAAATCTCACGAACAAATCAACCGATTTTGACCGAACTGGTAGAAATCGACGTGATTTTTTGAGGTTAAGAGCTGATTAGTTTTTGGAATTGATTGGTTTAGCCGTTTAAAAAATATTTCAAAAAAACAAATTTTTGGAAATTTTATTTTTGAGATTTCTCAAAATTGATCGACTTAAATTCTGTAAATTAGTATCAGAATTTTAGGGACAAAGGAACTCTTCAGAACGCCGCTTATTTCGATCGAATCGGATGATCCGTTCAAAAGTTATAAGAAATTTACATACGTACACACACACACATACATACACATACATACATACAGACACGGTGACACCACCGCGGAAATAGTCAGGAAAGCCTCCTAGGACCTCAAAACGTCGAGATCTGATGAAAACTCGATTTTCGAAAAACGGGGTGAAAACAATAACTTCCCGATTTTTGAAAATTTTCAATTTTCTTAGCGGGAAGTTAAAAATATATAAATTTTTTATTTAATGTTTTCCTCCTCAAAAAATTTATATTAATTTTTAAAAAACATTTTTTTACAAAGTAGATTTTTGTCGATATTTTTAATATAATTCATTTTATAATATGATAAAATAACATTAATAATCATATAAAAAAAATATATTTAAAATAACACAGTAAAAATTTTACGTCAATGCGTAAAAAAATTTTGTGTTAAAAATTTTTATGTTAAATATTTAACACTTTTTTGGGTTGAATTAATTGAATAAATGTTAAATTTACACATAAAAAAGAAATGACGCAAAATTTTTTACTGTGTATATAAAATATCAGAATAACAATATAAAAGAAAATTTTACTTTTATAACGATATTTTATTATATAATTTTAATTATAAATTCAATAGATTTTTTTTAAATTATTGTCAATGTATTTATTTTAGATATTTTAAGATACATTTTTATTATTTAGCCGTTTTAGAATTATTGTCTGCATCATAGCTTAATCGTGATGTAAATTAAATAATTACGATATTGATCAGTCTTTCGTGTAATTTTTTCGGGTAGGTCGTCAGTAAATATGTCACAAATTAGTTCTAAATATTGTTTTTTTCAATTAAAATTTTATCCGGTGTCAAAATTCTGATTAACTTGGAAACTCTTGTTCCTAAGCAGTTACTTAAAATTTGGACATTTATAATTCAAATCTTATAATCTTTGCAATTGTTTGATAAATATTTGAGAAACTTTTTCTTCACAAGATGATTTTTTTTCAAAATTTGCTCTAAATAGTTTTAAATTTATTATTGAATTTTATTTTTAATTCATGAATTAAGTTATAAATAATTAGTATTTATATTATTTTATTAAAAATCAACTTTCTTTATTTGAAAAATCTACTTCCATTTCGGCTGCCGAATGGCCTTTTTTTAAATTAAATTTGAATATATAAAATATCAACCAAAATTTAGCTATAAAAAATATATTTTCAACACAAATTCTTTGTATTTTAATGTAAATTTTTTAAAAATAAACTTATTTCATAAGATATATATTCAATTACATCCACAAAAAATTTTATTTAAATCGACTAAATATTTTATATTAACGCAATTTTTTTAGACTTTTACAAAAACTATAAAATTAATCTTTTGTAAAAAAAAAATAATTTATTATTAAAGTTTAAAGTCACTACTAAAAATATATTAATTAATAAAAAAAAACCTTTTAAAAAACATTATTAAAAAATTTCTTTTTTTAGTTTTTTCAGTGGATATTATTTTAAAAATTCTTAAAGAATGTCCTGCAGAAGATAAAGAAAAAAATTAAAAATCGATGTCAATAAATTATGCGAACTCCATTACCGACTTTGGGTACAATAACTTTGGATCGTAGATCATCGGGAAACATATGATCCTCTGATCCTCTATTGAAAGCATGCATAAGTTCAGCCTTTTGCGGTCAGAGGGCGCGATCGACCCGATTCAGATCTAAGGTATCTTTAATCTTGAATCTAAATCTCCTCTGTACTCCCATTTAAAGCTAAATTATAAACTAAAGTAACAGTGATACAGTAAAGTATTACACAGGATTATTTTATTGCATATCAGTTACTGCATTAAGGTAATATTTAAATGCACGACATGCCATTAAGCCGATATTGAATTTCGAGTTCAACCAAATCTAAATAGTAATAAAATCTTGAGATAACATTTCCATACTGTAATGGCCTCGCGATTTAATTTATACAATACACCGAATAAAAAAGTGTATTAAGGAGAACAAGAAGGATCATTTATTTTATGAGAAGCATATCCGTAACATAAATCGGTATCAGGATTCTTATCACAGGCTACCAATGTAATATAATATAAACATTATTTGTCTTAATCCTCCTACTTGTTATTTGTTATGAGATTGTGTCGATGTGAGGATGTCAATGTGCATTAAGGTAAAAGACCCAATACCGGAACGACGACGAAGGGTACATGACTGGTTTTTATTACTTAGAAAATATTCAAATGGTTCATTAGTAATAATAATTCATCCAATCATCTAGAATAAACATGTAGTTATACGAAAATAATTAAATTTATAAATTTTGTCGAATTTAATATTAAAAAAAAACATGTTTTTTGAAAAAGTCTAAAAGACCCAGTATTGGAACACCTTAAATGTCTAGTCCCAATACCGGAATATGGTTGACCCAATACCGGAACGATAAATAAAACTAATTTTTTTAATCTAAAGAGTCCGCTTTTCGTAAGCTGAATTAATTAAATAATTAATTAACAAATCATAATACTTTATGTGAATTTTTCTGAATTTATAAAACTAATTTATAAAATGTTATCTTCGACTTAACTTTCGGCATCCTACTACTACCTATAAAAAATTAAGCAGTTAATTCAGAACTCAAATGACATGTATGCATAGTGAAACTAACAATAATTATTTAATATTAAAAAATCAAATAAATTTTTACTAAAAATCAAAAAAAAAAAAAAATAAACGATTCGAGGTTATACTTGACGACACTTATGTAAAAAAGAAAATTTCAAAACAGAAATTTGCTTTTGTTCTTCAAGTTAAAATTTACGAATATTTGAAGCAATTTTTATAATAAAATTACTTTCTGTATTAAATGTTATTTCACAAAAACTTTTGTTGTTGTGCTTGATGTAAACAATCAACACAGTATATATCGTAAATGTCAATAAATAATATCAATATGGCTGACTGTTCCGATACTGGGTATTAGCTCATTTCGGGTGTACCAATAGACGAACAGTAAATTTTAAATAACAATAGGGTCTTTTTTGTATTATCAATTAATTGCATCAAATTCTTAGTATTTGTATTAATACATAAAAAAAAATTTTAGTGAAAAGTATTTCCATTAGGTTTCTATGAGCTTAAGATCATCGAGTGATTTCTTAGCAAAACCATTAAGAGACCTTGATAAGTCAGAAATTTAAGACTATTGACATCATTAACATTTTTTTTTCAATGTTTCCAATATAATTTAAAGTTTCATTCATATTTTATTATGTAAAAAAAAGATTGAGGTTTCTAATAAAGAAAAGCTTGTTTAATTTGATTGAGTACGAGATAAAATATAAAATAATAATTGTCAAATCGTTCCGGTATTGGGTCTCGTTCCGGTATTGAGTCTTTTACCTTATATATCATTTGAATATTATAATGAGACTACTTTGAATTCGAGTGCCAAAAAAGAGCAAAAAAAAACCATAATTTTTTTTTTTTAATTTGTAAGATTAGTAAAATTTATAAAATTATTAGTAAAAATTCGTGTAAACTTTCAAATTAAAGCTTATTTATAAAAATTAATTTTAAAAAATGTAAATAATTTATTTAATTAAAAATTTGTTTTCAAAATAATAAGCTGTTAAATTTTTATCATGAACATTTATTAACTAAGTCTTATTACTCCTTCAATATTTTTAGAAAAAAATATTTTTTAAAAATGACATCAATAATTTTTTTAAATTTGTGCTACAAGAATTTTTAAATTAATTTTATAACAGTTTATATACTTAAAAAAAATTCTAAAAATACTATTTATTTATTAATGAAAATATGAAAAAATTATTCTATTAATTCAACAATTTGTTTTCTATTTATTAAACATAAAAAATTTATTTTTCTACTAATTTTGTAGTAAACTTGAATCTGATTTTTTAAATAAATTAAAAAAGAATGTAAGTAAATTTTTTAAATAATTAAAATTAATGCAATAGTAAAATTTATAAAAGTATTTATAAAAATTCGTGTAAATTTTAAAATTAAAGCTTATTTAAAATGATGAATTTTAATAAATGTAAATAATCTATTTAATTAAAAATTTGATTTTAAAATAAGCTGTTAAAGTACCAATTTTTTTTTTTTTAATTTTTATCATTAATACTTCTTAACTAGGTCTAATTACTCTTTCAATATCTTTAGAAAAAATTATTTTTCAAAAGTAACATCAATTATTTTTTTTAAATTTCTGCTATTAAAATTTTTAAATTAAATTTATAACAATTTATATACTAAAAAAAAATCTAAAAATATTATTTATTTATAAATTAAAATACGAAAAAATAATTCAATTAATTAAACAATTTTTTTTTCCATTTATTAAGCATCAAAAATTTTGTAGTAAACTTAAGTTTACATTAAATATTGAGTCTGATTTTTTAAATAGGTTAAATTAAAAAAGAATTAATTTAAAAGACTTACTAAATTTCCAGTAGATTAATTTTAAAATTCTAAACAATAAAAAATTGATCTTTAAATTTTTTAAATTTGTGCTACTAGAATTTTTAAATTAAATTTATAACAATTTATATGCTTATAAAAAATTTTAAAAACATTGTTTATTTATAAATGAAAATATCAAAAAATAATTCCATTAATCAAGTTAATTCCATTAAGTTTACATTAAATATTGAATCTGATTTTTTAAATAGGTTAAAAAAGAATTAATTTAAAAAATTTACTAAATTTCCAGTAGATTAATTTTTAAATTCCAAACATTGAAAAATTAATCTTTAAACAACCCAAAAAATGTTAATTAGGGTCAGATTGTGGGCAACCATTAGATCTGTATGTGACGAATGGAATGAGCCGAGATTTCGCGGCTCATTGTGGCCATAACAATGCCGAGCGTAACAATGTCCAGAGCACATACGCCGAGCAACATACCTCGAACAATACAATGTACGCACAGTATCGCGGAATCTTAAGATACCCAGATATCCAGATAGATCGAGAGAGCGGAGATACGATCAATCTCTACGGTGGAACTTAGGGATTGATCGTCCCTCGCCCTCGCTCATTCAAATCCCCCTGGTTCATTTTTTGTCCTCTTATCCTATCCTGTCGAGAACAATCCCGACGGCTTCCGAAGTGAACCGCCTGAGGTGTGTCACGCATTCAGCCTTTCACATGTCATACGAGATTTATTCCTTGCCACTTGATAATTTCGATAATTAAAGGAAAAATAACTGCATTGTACCCCAGCTCGATCTTCAAAAAAAGAACATTCGGCAGCCGAAATGGAAGTAGATTTCTCAAATAAAAAAAATAATTGGTTTTTTCTAAAATAAAATTAATAATAATATGTAACATAATTCATTAATTAAAGAAAAATTAAATAATTAATTTAAAACTAATTTTGTTCAAAATAAACATTTGCTGGTTTTAGTACAACATTAGTGTAAAATTTCAGTGATATGGACCCAGAATAGATATTTTTTGGTCTAGAAATATATGTAAACATGTAAATTAAAGCTTATTTTCTGAGCTTTTAGATGCATTTTACAGAACTCAAATATCTCGACACGTTCAAAAGTTATTTGAAGGAAAAGCGGTAAAAATATGCACGGAAAAAAGTAAACAGTAATAAATACACTGTAAATCCAAGTGTTTTAAAAGTGACAACAAATGGGAATTTAACATAGGAAATTTAAAACACGTGAAAGTGTTTTAAAAGTGACTACAATGCTTTAAGATAGGAACAAAACACTTTATGTGTGTTTTGTTAAAACACTTGGATTTACAGTGTAACAGTCGATTTATAATAAGTAATGATCAACTGCTAAAAATTACCATTTCAAACAGTAAAATCGTGATTTTACTATTCATTTTATAATATTTACCATTTAAACATTACAATTTACTGTTTACATGGAAGAAAATACTATTTCAAACAGTAATATTCGCTATGTAAATGTCTAAAATGTTAAAGTATAATAATTAAGAATTCAGACTTTGATATTTATCATTTCGTACCTAAAAAATGATCTTATGATATGTAAAAAGTATGAAATAAAGTTAGTAAATTTCTAATACAAGCAACGTTAATATTTACAAAGTAAAATGGTAAATTTTAAACGCAACGCTAAAAATCAAACTGTAATTATTGACTTGCTTGGACCGGTAAAATGTATATTTTAAAAGAATAATTTTTACTGTTTCGAATGTTAAATTCTCCCAGAGTGAGACCCCTTTCTCTTTCATCTGAGTTCCCCTTCTCCTCATAATATGGACTATATAATGAAATGGCAATTTTTACTGTTTGAAACTGTAATTTTTTAAGTTGAAAGAGTCGTTATTTACTATAGTGACAGCTACTAATCACTTATTTTGGATATTGAATTATAAATTGTGGCTTTTATACTTTCTACATTAAGTTCTGTAATATTTATATTTTTGCCACCCCGATGTCCGCTTTACTGTTTGAAATCATAAAAATTAACTGGAATCCGAGTGAATATTACAGTTTACTTTTTTCCATGTGGAATTTTCGAATTTTCAAAATTTTAAAATGCTGTAATCTCTAAACTAATTAACCGATTTGGCTCAAATTTGAACTTGACCTTCGTAGTCGTTCATAGAATAAGTATGTTGAGTTTCATTGAAATCCCTAAAGAATTTTAGACGCTATCGTGCTAACAAGCCCCGCGTTATATCGTATTATATGTTAGATTTTTATGAAATCTACTAAAAAAGACACATTGATCATTTCAGATGATCATGATCCGATTTTGGAGCAAATTAAAAGTGACAAAATGATGTAAGTGATTTATTTATTCACCAGATGAATAATATTTCTGGATGAATAGTGTAAAAGGCGTTGAAATACTCGAAATTCGGAGATGCAACGAATTATTGTGGAGGCGCCCCGCGGGGAGGCCTGTCCTGGAAAGTAAAGGACCTGGGTCGCTTGACATATTTTTGGGCTCTTTGTATTTTTGTTTGTGGCCACTCAAGCCCACTGCTCCGTTTGTGCTTTGGAATCTCTCTTCCTTCTGTATTTGTATGACATAGATATATACGTATGTACGGTCTTAACATACCTTGCCTTGGAAGTTGGAAGAACGACTCCTATTCTGACCTAAAGGCCCTTTCCCTTCTTCTCAACTTTTACTCCAATGTATGTATATATGTGTCTTTCTTAGGCTCCAGAAGCGCCATATCTTCCTCTTCTTTACGATCTATTGCATTGTTGCCCTTTAATGCCCACAATATATACTATTCCCACACTGCAGCGACCATAAACGACATCCCCCCTGGGATGTACAAAAAGTTACATATACCTGGATTAGTTTAAGTCTATTGCCCTACTGAAAACTGTATTTTTTGTTACTGACTTTTTGGTTTTAACTTTTAGAATTTTTTTTACTTTTAAGGATTATTTTTAGTTTTTTTTTTAATTGTCACAATTTGTATCAATACTGGGTCAGTATAACTATGCTAAAATAAATTACTTTATTAATATTATTAGAAAAATGAAAATTTTCTTTTTTGAAAAATTATATCAATTTCTTGGGTAATATTTTAAAAAAATAAATTTTTTTTTAAATATATATGACGGTAATTTTTTAATTAGAAATTTGGATTACATAATTATGAAATTTTTAAATTAAATCTATATTATTAAAAGGATAAGAAAAATTTTGTGTCCAGGATAGTCAAATGATAAAATCGATTTTTTTAGTGAAATTTAGTTTCATTGCAAAGGTCTTGATTTAAATTTGTGCCTTTTCAAGGTTTCATATTATTCTTAACGATAGTCAATTTATTATGATAAGTATTCAGGCTGCATTAGAAAATACTCTTAAGGAATGACCTTGTATCTTGTGAACTATTGACATTTTTGAAAATATAAGCTCACCCCGATGTTACACTCATCAAAACCTTTCATTTGAGTACCCACATCAATTTTATATATATATATATATATATATATATATATATATATATATATGTATATATATATATATAGGCATATATATATATATATATATAGCAGCATATATATATATATATATATATATGCTATATATATATATATATGTATATATGTATATATGAAAAATATATCAAAATGCATGTGGGTATTCCAATGAAAGCTTTTGATGAATGCAACATCAGGATGAGCTTATATCTTTAAAAACGTCAATATTTAAGAAAGTACAGTGTAATTTAATATAATTAAGAAATGACATTGTATCTTGTGAACTAATGACATTTTTAAAGATATGAGCTCATCCCGATGTTACATTCATTGAGACCTTTCATTTGAGTATCCACATCAATTTTTCATATATTTTCATATATACATATATATACATATATATATATATATATATATATATATATATATATATATATAGCAGCATATAGCATATATATTAGGGTGTGCCAAAATGTAACTTCCGTGGAGAACTTTTTAAAATTGAAATTTTGAGTTCCATTTTTAACAGCAGCTGTGTTTGGGCATTTCTTGAGATACTTCGGGGTGAGACGATTCATTTGATTATTTATAGGATTTTTAACAGGAGATTTAATTGGGCGCTTCCGGCCAAATTTTGAATTTTTACCGAAAATGCCCAAACTAAGCTTCTGTTAAAAAATTCTATGAAAATCAAATACATCGTCTCACACCAAAATATCTCAGAAAATGCCCAAACGCAGCCCCTGTTAAAAGCGGAACTCGAAATTCCAATTTTAAAAGGTTCTCCACGGGAGTTGCATTTTGGCACACCCTAATATAATATATATAAATATTAAAAATTGATGTGGGTACTCAAATGAAAGCTCTTGATGAGTGTAACATCGGGATGAGCTTATATCTATAAAAACGTCAATACTTAAGAAAGTACAGTGCAATTTAATAAAAGTCATTATTTAATAAAGTAAAATTTTACTATTTATAATTTACAAGTCAACAGCAGTTACATAGTGACTACAAGGTTTCTAGTATTTATAAATTGAAATGAAAAGTTACTTAATTTAAGAAAAATATTAAATTCAAAATTTTATTTTTGCTTTATAATATTTTGAATTAATAAAAAAATAAAAAAATAAATTTTTTGTTATTTTGTATGAAGAAATTTTTTCTTGACTCATCAATATAAAATTCTTGAAAAAAATTAAAAAATTGGATTTACAATTCTAATTAGATTAATAAAATATAAAATACTATCGTTAAAAAATGTTAAATTTTGTTATTATAAATTTTTTCATAAGCAATAAAATAACTCTAAACCTTCTAAGTATTTAATCCCCAGTAAAAACTATTCTCAAAATTACACAAAATGATTGTAAAAAAAAATGAAATTTTTTTCGGCATAAAAATAGAAAGCCTGGTTTAAAAAAGAGTTCCGGAAGCTTTGCCAGGTATTATACCTTGTCAGGCTCGTAAAAGTTAACAAAATTTTATGATCAGCCAAGAATTTTCAACGAAGATTTATGGGTGTCCTCTGTTCTCGCAACGAAATCCCCTATAACTATAACTATATAGTGTACCAGGAAAAGTGCTACCAGAGCACAGAGCATGCGAGCACTTAAATTCATGAATTAACATAAAACTCGTTGAATTCATTGATACAACTACGGTTACAAAGTGGATAACGTAACACCGGATTAATAAAAGGAAGAATTCGGATAGAAATAAATTAACAGTCTCTTCCTTTTTAATTTATATTTCTACTTTACAGCACACTATGCTTACACATATTACCCGGTTTATTAAAATTCTAGGAATAATCCCGGGGCATTTTCATTTGCCGGACAGCAATAATAATTTTTTATGGCAGTAAGCCAAAATAAAATATTATTTTTTCGCTTGCACGATACTTTTCATCCATCTTTTATTTATAAATGAAAATAGTATTCCTGACGGTTTTCATACAACGTCAGCCATTTCTTTAAACTCGCGACTACCAGAAACATGTCTCTGTACCGATATCTTTATCTTTATCTCTATCTGTATCTGGATCGGCAGAAAGAAAGAAGAGGAGAGGGAAAATACTGGTATAAAAGGCACGGGTAATATACCCGAGGGTATATAGATATCATAGTACGATTTCGAGCGAATTTCATAACGTGACGCGCAATAACCGGCATGCCCATCGGCATCACATATGCCCGCGGGCGTTTTCTGTTTCTTTGCTGCAAAACAGTATAGTGTGAGGAGTAAGGACGAGGATCCAGGATGCTATTGGGAGATACACACTTACATAGTACATATGAGGGCGAAACAGGAGATGCGCAACATAACATCAGATCCCAGTCCCGGCAAAGAGCGTTCTTTGATATGTCTTGTCTCCAGAGTATTTCCTTTTGCTTTTCTCTTAACTCATACCTTCTCACACCCCCGCTTACTTACACATACGCTAAAGTAAGTAGAGATATAAGTATTCACATTCCCCGAATGATTTCTCCCAACATCGTAAAATCCACATCTATCCGTATTTTTATTGCCTCACCCTCTGTGGTACACTTACCCAAAAAGACACGTGCTCTGAATGTCTAAGTCGCTTTATTTAGCAACCCTTTCACGCGTACCTGCATAAGCGTGAACCCCAGGTTCTAAGGAGGAAAGAGCCGTCAAAAAGTACGAGCAAGAACTGATCTGGGCTAGGACAAGTTTGAAATTATTGTAGATTGTGATCATTTTTCGGGAAGTAATTTTGTGGGATTTTGTCATATGTGAGGGTAAATGATAAATTATTATGTACAATAGACCTAAATATACATAACAATTGATCTTTTTCTAATAAAATTGATCGACTGCAACTGAAAATTAAATGATGATATTTTAATTAGAATTTTTAATATCAGTAGGAAAAAATTACATGAACAAAAATAGTTAGTTAAAACAATGATTTTTTTTTAATTTTTTATTGATATATGAGGAGCTGATTAAGTATTAAATATAAATTAATTCGAGAATTATAAAGATTTCTAAATGAAAATCGAATTGTAGCTTTATAACCGATAAAACTTTATAGCTAAAATAAAAAAGTTCAATAAAAATATTTATAATTGAAGATAACCAGTTTTTTGTCTCGATTAATCAAAAATGAAAAGATACCCTTTTGAAAGTCAACTTCTCATATATGATTTACATGTTACAATTTAATTATACATTGTATGCAATATTTATAATACATTTTGGTTCCCGTTTGTACAACATAAACCACTGGATACGTTACACAGAAAAAAGAAAACTCAAAAAATTACAATATATAATGTAATGTAGCACTCTGTGATGAAAACTGGAGAAATTACTGTTTTTTATAGAATTACATTGTAATATTCACATTAAAAGCTCTAAAAATTAACATTCAAGGTTTGAATTTAGAAAAATGTTATTTCGAACTGTAATTTTTCTAGTTTTCTTTTTTCCGTGTAGTTTGACTAGAATGTGGAATGTTTTATTTAGTGAAAAAGAAAGATAAAAAACCCTAATGTATTAAAACAATGATTTTAATTCTAGTACTTTAAAAGTCAAAAAATGAACTCTCTTATATTGAGAAGATTTTGCGACCATGCGCCACCTGTTGGATGTTTTTAATACTACTTTTGATCAAAAACATAATAAATGGATATATTTGACCATATAAAGCCTAATATGGCCATATTAAATCATACTAAGCCAAAAATGTCCTAATATGGTCAGTTTTGATAGAAAACATGAAAAAATTGTACTGAAAAAAAAAATTAAATAAAAAAATGTTTGATATGAGTAAATTTTACTTGATTCAATTTTTTTTCCGGGTACATATGATTTTTTTTTACTATATAAAGTTAAGTATGAACATATTATTCCTATTAAAATTTTTTTCTGGAGTAATATTGAGTCGATCCTGTAAATAAACCATTTTAAAAGATAGCTAAATCGAAAAGTGGTTGATATGCGCGTCCAAGTGAAGACGTGATGTCCTTATTAAAGGGTTGTTTAAGTTGGAAAGAGGATCTGGACGCCAGATTTACCGGGCAGAGTTGCAGCTCACACGTTCAACCTCCGTTAAGCTTTTTCGGTGGTACTTTTAGCGGGACAGAGGAGCAAGGAGGATGAGGATGAGAATTCCGAAAGGTATAGGATAGGTGTGAGGGGTAGCAACCAAACCAGCCACATTTGCTCGGAAACTGGAAAGTATGTTAATGCTCCAGACAACCCAGCAAGCAGAACACGGAAAAACCCGGTACGGTTCGCCGAGGAATTAAATTAGGAGCCGGGCGACAGTTAGAGCATATGATATGAGGATGCCGAGCGCTGATCGAAAGCTTATCTTGTGTTTGTTTTTGTTTTCGCTCTTTTTTTTCAACCTTCCTGCTGTAGAATGATGTAATTGTTAGGAGTTTATTTTTCGAAGAATAAATTCCATTTGAATTCCCTCCAGTTGCTCTAACAGATACCAACACGCGCTCATCTGGCTCGGGTGGCTTTACATGTATGATTAAATTGGAAATACGAGTTTGTTTTATCAAACGCAGACGTAGAACTAGACAAAACCTACTGTCAGTTTTGCCAGAAACTGTGTAGTAAGAGTGCGTGTGTGTGTGAGTTGGGAAAAGCTGAAGGGACAAATAAAGGAAATTTAGTTTGTGTGGCTGTGTGCCCTGCAACAGTTCGGGTTTTGTTCGCGAGAAGGGTAAATGTTTGCTAGGAAAAGCGCACAAGGGTATTGCGTTCGGCGCAATCTCACAAAACGGAACCAACGGGGACAAAGTGACATTGTCGGGAAAACGGCTATGAAAATAACAGAGTAAAATTTCGAGGACAAGGATAAAGAGCCAAGCAAAGTAAAGGGTTAGGGAGCTTCTGGATAAAGCCGTAAAATTGTTACAGCCAAGATATAATGAATTATCCGGAAGATTAAATCGGCAATTGGATCCTAAGTAAATACTTAATTAGTTACTCACTCATTATTCGCCGTGACGGATGATTAAGGAGTGTACATCCTCAGGATGGTAAACCTCGTTGAAATTCATGTGAAAGAAGAAAATGAGAATATTTACCAGCTTTATTTATAATAAAAATGTCACCAGTAATTCTACTATCGATAATTATTATTTAAAACAATTAATTTGTTGGAAATCTCACGCTCAAAACTTGGATGAATAATAATTTCAGGGTAAATCTAGATCATGTAATGTTGAAAACAGATTATTTATTTATAAGGTTACATAAAAAATTTTTTTAAATGAACTTTTCATCATCGGTGAGAACAAAATAAGGGTCAAAATATATAATTATTTCCAAAGCATTAATAATCGAAAGGATCTCCAACTATGCATGTTCCAGGAGAGATAAAGGAATTGGTGCAAGTAATTGCTGCAGTAAGGATAACCCGAACTAGTACCCGAATTAAAAAATTTATTTTTTTTAAAGACTGGTTTTTATAATTCTTTAGTATATTATATATTATATATTTTATAATACTAGTATAGTAGAACTATACTAGTACTACAATTCATGGTTGAGTTTGTCATTAAGGTTGTTCGGACACCAATGCACTTGTGAAGATCAAAAGCTAATTTTTTGATATGTTATGAATTGCTATGTCATACATCTAAATTAATTTTTTGAATTAGATCTGACGAAGGGTTATCCTTTAATAAATTATTAAAAAATTGAAATTTAACATGTAGCCGATAGAGACTATTGGCGGATTGCACATATATCGATTTATGTGACTACCTCATAGGAAGATTAAAAAACAAATTATATGTTAAAATAACAAAATTTAGGTTATAGCAAGTTATTGATATGTTATAACAACAAAACAATTTGGTTACTATAGCACAATCTTTAAGTAGATTCGACAAAATAATTTAGTTGGTATAACAAATTTTTTTATTGAAACAGCAAAATTATTCTATTAAAATAACAAATAAATTTACATTAAAAGTTACATTAAATTTTATAAGAATCCATAATTTAAAAATATGCTATAATCCGTGATATCTGATTTGGAAAATATTTTAGCAACAAATTAGTTTTGTTATTGCAATAGAATGATTTCGTTAGGACAACAAATTGATTTGGTGATTTAACAGACTGATAGATAGATAGATAGATATTTATTATTATGCCAAGGCTATAATGGCCGAATGGCAAATACAAAATTACATATTTGATAATATACAGTACAAATAACGATAAACATTATTTATTTAACTACTTATTTTAATATTGATTGATTAATTTTCAATTTATTTCTATTTTGTGTATAATATTTAGATTTTGATTTAACTGAGAAATTTTACTGACTGGTTTGTTAGTACAACTTGAAACATTTTGTTAATGCGACTAATGGATTTGTTACTATAACTATACTCATTTGTTACCAGAACATATTTTTCAGTTATCCCATCTTTTGTTATTTCAATAAAATCATTTTTATGCGTGTGTCACTATAGTAAATAACGACTCTTTCATCTTAAGAAATTACAGTTTCAAATAGTAAAAATTGCCATTTCAATATATAGTCCATATTCTGAGGAGAAGGGGAACTTAGATAAAAGAGAAGGGGTTCTCACTCTGGGAGAATTTAACATTTGAAACAGTAAAAATTATACTTTTAAAATATACATTTTACCAGTCCAAGCAAGTCAATAATTACAGTTTGATTTTTATCGTTGCGTTTAAAATTTACCATTTTACTTTCTAAATATTGACGTTGCTTGTATTAGAAATTTACTAACTTTATTTTATACTTTTTACATATCATAAGATCATTTTTTAGGTACGAAATGATAAATATCAAAGTCCGAATTCTTAATTATTATACTTTAACATTTTAGACCTTTATACAGCGAATATTGCTGTTTGAAATAGTATTTTCTTCCATGTAAACAGTAAATTGTAGCGTTTAAATGGTAAATATTATATAGTGAATAGTAAAATCACGGTTTTACTGTTTGAAATGGTAATTTTTAGCAGTTGATCATTATACTTATTATAAATCAACTGTTATTTATTATAGTTTACTTTTTTCCGTGTGAGAAAAAATCTAAAAAATCCAAAAATATAAAATACAAAAAAAATTGATAATAATAATGCGCAATAGATAATAATTTTAGTATAAATAAATTAATATTTTTATAAGAATCCTCACTTTTAATCCTCACAATTTCTTTAAAATATTAAAAAAAAAATAGTCGATTTTCTTGCAGGTCAATCATCAGAAGTCCTTTTCGGTGGCGTCTATCTAATAAATTAATAATTATCACTGTCCATCAAGAATATATAACCACTCTCTCCTCACCATTAGTGAATATTCATATCATCATTACTCGCACGACATATTTCACAGAAATTTAAGTCTAATGTTTTTTTTACTCTGATATTCTCTTTAACTATGCATGCGAATATTGTCTACATAGTAGAACATTTTGCGACCTCGTGCACTCAGAGCATAAAGTATGAGCTACTCCGACGGAGGAGTACAAGCAGATTGCTGTTCAAGACACAATGTCTAGTAACTCTAGTATATTACATACATCAGATGACTAAGGTGCTTTTAAAAGTCTCAGACAAAAGTTTATGCGTTTCTGAATAGGTGAGAACACTGTTTCTATTTGCATTTAGATTTTCATTTCTCATCTCATCTTTTTGTCCTCCCTCGTCCTCGTCCTCAAGCTACACATAATACCAAGCCGTCAATACATCCTACATCTGACGACTGGTGCTCCATAGACATAATAATAGGTCAATGGGAAATTCTAGTGTTTGCTTTCAGTGTTTGCTTGCTGACACGAGCGTAAATAGTCCCACGGCTTATAAATTTATGATATTACGTCTTCAGTTCTTATACTTCAAGCTTAAGCTCGTCAACGTTCATTCTTCATTTGCTTCATTCAAAAGACACAATTTTCCATGAACATTAACATGCACATTAATCACTCATGAATAATCAAACAGGAAGATCATTTTTGTTGTTCCTGGAGGGAAACATCAATTCTGGTAAAACAAATGGAAATGCAGCCCCATTTATCGCGACATTAACATGCTTTACGCTCGATATCGATCTCGTAATCCATTAGTATTTAACCTGACCCGTATTCGCTCGTAATAAAGCGGACACGGTGCATAATTGATAAAAGCAACATCCAATTGAATTCCCTAAATAACGCTCGCTTAAATCCATTCTATTTCGGATAGATTACACGATCTCCTGGAGAATTGGCAGAGTGCCTGGACTGAACATCGTGACGCTTTTTAATTTCATTCAACATCCCTCCGTCCCGGAAATGGAAAAACTCCATCAAGAATACCATCTGTACATTTCATTTTTCACTTTTTATATAGTCTTATGCAATCTTTCATTTCGATCGGCGTTGAAAAATTCAAAAGAAACTTCGGTGAATTTTATCTTAGTAAATTTTTCTTACAATTTTTAATTTTAATTATTTAATGATCATTAAAATCTTCTATTTACAATTAAATAAATCATCATAGAGTTGTAATTTTCAAACCATCTCTCGGGATCATCTGTACACTTAGAATAAAAAAATAATCGGATCAATTAATTGTATTGTTCGAGAGTTATCGTGTTAGCACCATCACGGCTGCCCAATTGCAAAACACAGTAACTGACAATTTTAAGATTTTTTTTAATTTTTTTTGTTAAAAAAAAAAATTACACGCCTAATTGATAAAAAATATGATTCATGAATAGAAAATACTTGAACATAAATGTTTTTGAGAAAAAATACTCGAAATTAAGGTCTTAAAGTTATAAGAAATGCAGCAAAATTGGGCAGCCGATCATACTTATTTAGAAAATTGCACTTAATTTTTTCTTAATCAATTTTTTTTTTTTTTTATTTAAATTGTGTATTAATTAAGTCTTCACTGAGAGAAAATTTCTTTTTAAATAAATTAACAATGAAGTAATAATAAATTACTTTATTAAAAATTTTATTTTTTAGCTGAAAAAATAAAATTTTTCCTTCAATAACTTTCTTGTTAAAATTTTTTTTTGATTTGAAAAAAAATTTAGGTAGACAACTGCAAATTTTCATTAAAAATTGTGTTTTCCAAATTTACAATACTTTTTTCAATAAAAAAATTTACTGAGAAAGGAATTTTTATTTTTTCAGCTAGAAAATAAAATTTTTAAAATTACTTTATACACCATTGTTCATTTATTTAAAAAATAATTTATTTTTCTCACTTTAAAATGTACAAAATTCGTTCAATGGTGTTTTTTCTAAATTTTGGTATTTGTTTCTGTTTAACCAAATGTAATTAATTTTAAAAAATTAATTATATACTTAAATTTGTACATTAGTTCTTGAAATTGCATTATTGTAAGTGCTATTGTAATTAAATATATAATACGTTTACAATTCCTCGCGAGTTTTGTTAAATTGTATCAGATATTGTTTGTTGTTATAAATTTATATAATTTTTACGTGTTTAGTTAATGTTTTTATTTTCTTAGGTAAAAAATTTTTATTAAAAAATCTAAATAAAAAAAAAAAAATATTAAAAATAATAGAACACCTCTAAGCGAATTGCGCTTAATTCTCTCTTCTATTAAAAATCAAAATTGTAAATTATAAATTTCCTTTCTGCAAAATCTCAGTTCACCTTTTTTCCCAGTATTTGTCACCTGTCCCGGGAGCGAACACAGGCACGCCTCAATCCACTTGTGTGTGGTCTGGCATCTGGCGTCACGCTCCCTGAAAATCAGTTTTTGAATTCGGTATATATATTATTTATTATATTATTTTATACAATGACAACTAGTGGCATGTCTACCAACGAAAAGTCATTCCTGGGCCGGCTCACGCTTCAATGGGCGTAGTGGCCTTATCCTTGGTGCTTTTTCCGTCTATGTGCTCGTTTATGTGACACAGTGTATGTAATATGTACACATATGTGCTCTTCCTCGATCCTTGCGTCGATCCCATCATCTTGCTCGCATTATCCTCCATTTCCGCTATCTCGTCCTCGAGCTTGAGAGCATCAACAAAAAACAAGACGTACATTCTGGATCCATCTACTAGTAAGCCGAAGTTGAGAGTGCCTCCTCCTCCTCCTCCTCCCTTTTTTCCTCGCTCTTGAATCTTTAAATAGGATGATAGATGGGCTGGAGCTGGAGAATAATTTTTTAAAATGGTGAATAATAACAGACAGGGACAAGGACATCTTTCTGGAGATTTTAATCCCATTTATCGGCAAATTCGATCGACACAAATAAGCCATTTTAAAAACAGAGTGCATCGTTATTATCATAATACACTTAAACTTGTTAATCGGCTTATAAAATATCTTCAAAAAGACTATTTAATTTTTATCTCACTCTTCTGCTTTTTATTTAATCTTAATATGCATACTTTATAGTATACACGCTTTAAGGAATCGATTTTTCCGTTTAAACCTCTAAGCGAGGAAGCAAAGTGGTGTTTTCTGAGTACACTGAATATATTGAAGAAAAAAATTATTTTATGAATATTTTTAAAGGTAAAAATGATTTAAAAACTAATTTATTCAATTTTTAATATTGAATTATATAAATAGAAAGATAATTATTATTACCAACTTGAATTAAGTGAAATTATTCTTTAATTTATTATTTTCTATATATTTAGAATTATATTATTAAATTTTTATATAAGAATAAATTTATTAATATAAATATTTTAAAAAATTAAATCAATAAAAGGATTTTTAAAAATACAATCTGAAAATTTTATAAAAAATGAATTATAAATTTTTTTAAAATAAATTACAGCTTGAAAAAAAAAATTTATAAGAAAAAACAATCTTTATTGTTAAGTAGAAGCCAAATAAATAAAATAAAAAAGTTTTGGTCAATTATTGTAATAAAAATTCAACTGCATTTAAATTAAAAATTTTTAATTTAAAAATAATTATTTTATTAACTTTTATGCACGGAAAGAACAAGATGACACTAGATATCATCTTAGATTATACTCAATGATATCTGTGGTGAAAAAAAATTTCAGATAGTAGCTTAAAAAATCCAGATTATACTGCGTGATATCTGGATTATACTCATTGTAATCTGGATTATACTAGCTACTATCTGAAATTTTTTTTCACTCAGTATAATCTGGGATGATATTCAATGTCATCTTGTTCGTTCCGTGTGCTGGTGTTACTTTGAATAATTAATACTTTCTAATAATAAGTATTTAATAAAAATAAAATTTTTTTTCTAAAAAAATCCTACATAACATTGCTTGAAATTTTATTAAAAATAAAAACTAGTCAGTATGTAGAACAATAACTACTCCACAAAGTCTACTACTGATGATTCGCTAGCGTAGTTTCCGATTTCCAATTTTTAATTAAGAATCCTTCAAACATCACGGGCCATTCATCGGTCTTCTACATAAAATACCGCTGCTTGAAGTTACCATTAACGTCTGCTCGGAATTCACATTTACATCGACATTTTAATCACAAATTGGAAAGACTTAAAAGGGCTTTTATGCTGAATGTTAAGCATATATCAGCGAGCGATGCTTCAGATAGTTTCGCGTTTCTCGGAGGAGTATCAAAGCGAAGCAAAACTCCTACTGAAAATGAAAACCGCTAATTTCTCAACTGCTCGTCACATTGAATAGACGAATCTTTTTACAAAATACATACCATGTACGTTTACTCTGATTTTGAGCGGAAACATTTCATCTGCATAATACTTGTGTAATGATCCTACCATTATATTATATAATATTACATTTATATTTATATAGAATGCAGAATTATACAGAGCAGCTTTCTGACTGACGCATTCAAAGCTGCATACATGTTTCTCGAAAATACGCAGATTGGAGATGGTTTATGCAGCAGTCGTGATCTTGAGTTCAGGGACACTCATTATGTGATATGTGACACACACCGGTCCTCGGATGTAAGTGTTGGGAGCATCAGCTGCATACATACTTGTAGTTTGACATTTATGTACCGACTTTCTTCGCGTTTGTTTGTTGGGCCATCAGATAAATTAAAGGCGTATACTTCTTATCGTTATTACGATCTCAGTATGATATGCTCGTTTATACTCCCATCAACATCAAAAAGGTTTCTTATAAAGAGTATAATGTGGGCACAATGGAGGATTTATTGACGGTGACATAAAAATGCTTCGATAAAAAATTGTTTTCATTAAATTCTCATTTTCCAACGCCTTTTAAGTACTAAAATAATTTAGGTAGCCTTTTATTATTTAGACAAAATTATAGAAAAAATATATACAAATATTGAAAATAAATTTTTTTTATTTTAGATGTAATTTTAATAAATTGAATATTAAAAATACACTAGCAACCTTGTAGTCATTATGTGACTGCCGTGACGTGAACTATAAATAAATAAAATTTTGCTTTATTAAATAATGATTTTTGTTTAATTGCACTGTACTTTCTTAAATATTGACGTTTTTTAAGATATAAGCTCATCCCGATGTTACACTCATCAAGAGCTTTCATTAGAGTACCTACATGCAATTTCATATATTTTTCATATATACATATATATAATATATATAAATATATGAAAAATTGATGTGGGTACTTAAATGAAAGGTCTTGATCAGTGTAATGTTGGAATGAGCTTATATCTTTAAAAGTGTCAATAGTTCACAAGATACAAGGTCGTTTCTTAATTATATTAAATTGCATTGTACTTTCTTAAATATTGAAATTTTTAATGATATAAGCTCATCCCGATGTTACACTCATCAAGAGCTTTCATTAGAGTACCTACATGCAATTTCATATATTTTTCATATATACATATATATAATATATATAAATATATGAAAAATTGATGTGGGTACTTAAATGAAAGGTCTTGATCAGTGTAATGTTGGAATGAGCTTATATCTTTAAAAGTGTCAATAGTTCACAAGATACAAGGTCGTTTCTTAATTATATTAAATTGCATTGTACTTTCTTAAATATTGAAATTTTTAATGATATAAGCTCATTCCGATGTTACACTCATCAAGAGCTTTCATTTGAGTATCCATATGAATTTTCATATACTTTTCATATATACATATATATATAATATATATAAATATATGAAAAATTGATGTGGGTAATCAAATGAAAGGTCTCGATGAGTGTAACATCGGGATGAGCTTACATCTTTAAAAATGTTAATAGTTTTCAAGATGCAAGGTCGTTTCTTAATTATGTTAAATGCACTGTACTTTCTTAAATATTGACATTTTTAAAGATATAAGCTGATCTCGATGTTACACTCATCAAAAGCTTTCATTTGAGTACCCACATGAATTTTCATATACTTTTCATATATACATATATATAATATATATAAATATATGAAAAATTGATGTGGGTAATCAAATGAAAGGTATCGATGAGTGTAACATCGGAATGAGCTTATATCTTTAAAAATGTCAATAGTTCACGAGATACAAGGTCATTTTTTAATTATGTATCTAGAGATAGAGCTTTTTCTCTTAATAATAAGGTAAAAGCCCCAATATATGATCATGTACCAGTATATGATCACTCCATGTATTTGTACATCTATATTCACAAATATAGGTATACAAATACATGGAGTGATCATATACTGGTACATGATCATGTATTGAGGCTTTTACCTTATAGATTAAACATGCATTTAAATTTTTTGAATATTTTAATCTATTTTTTTTTTTATATTTCTGTACATGTATTTTTTATAAATTTTGAATATATTTAAATTACATAAAAATTTGCCAGAAATTATCTATTTAAAATATATCCACTAGTCTGAATCATGTACAATCTATTAAAAATATATTTTTTTATATCTATTTTTATAAATCAATTAAAAAATTTTTAAAACATTTTATTTTAATTATAAACTTCAATAATGAAACTTGATGACAATTAAGGCTTTTTCATTTAGTTTTCCATAAAAGCATATCTTATTTTTTTCTAACATAAAATTAAAATTAAAATTTTATCCAAAATATAATTACCAACAATACATTCCCGCAAATTAAAACCCAAAGAACATTAGGACTTCTTTAGCACGTAAAAGAACCTTGGTCGACTTTATCGAGCACCCTTTGGCAATATTGACCTTAGCTCCTCAGCCTAGTCCATCCTACTCAGGCTTTAAGTACAAACAAAGCTCGGGTACTTTATGAGGGAATTTGGCACGGGCTGGGAAATAAATCTGCGGTCACCGGGTTGGCAGTAGCGATGCCGTTTACCATTTTGTGAGGGTGGGTAGGTACCCGAGAAAATACATCTCAGGCGTTTCCATCTGGGGCTTGCCCGCGAATGAAGCCATGCCAGTAGTAAAAAGTAATTGCTCTTGCCGTTATTGCGACCAATAATGTTTGGCTTCGCCAAGTAAAGTGTCTGAGCCGGACTGGATGCAGATATATAAATACATTTTTGGGCTTAACCGCCAAAGCGCTTCAAATAGTTTCCCTGCTGATCGGTCTCTAAACTTGAGTTATTGAAATCGTTTACTATAATGGAGTTTAAGACCTACCGCATCATAATGCCATCTCCTCTTCTTCTACTGTCAGGCGTAAGCATAAAAGGCACAACTTGTTTTATGAATCTTCTTATGGGTGCTTTTTTAAAAATTACATTATTAGTTTTTATTTTCTTCAATATCAAAAATGAAAACCGTCCCTTTGAGTCAAAGTTAGTTTCATTTTTATTTTTATTCTTATTATATGTGGTTTGATGAACGCACCTCAAAGCCGGCCCGATTCGACGGGTCAAGCGTGACAGGTACTGAAAAATGACATCAATGAGACACCATTACACATTTAACTTCTGTCTGGTCCAACCGGATCAAATTAGACGAAAAGAACTCAACTTAAAAGTAAGGGAAGATCAGGCTCATTCTCATCGAGCGACATCCTTTATGTCCCGTGTCACACCAAAGACGCCCGCCATCGAACTGAGGTACACCTTTGCCACCTCTCGCTCCCCATTCAAGGCCAATTAGTTCAGGAAAGCTGCAATCGCGCTTGGAAAGTGAATGAAACTGGGAAAGTGAATTCCCGAACCGCGTAAAAGACATCCCTTGAATTTATAGAAATGATACATGACACATGACACATGGCACATCTTTGGATATTCGATCCGCGCTACGGTTTGTTACCAGTTATTATGTGTAATTTTTTCTCTGATAGGTCGGTGAACAACTATCGACTAATTTTGTTATTTATATTTTTTTTTCCTTTCTTCGGGAACTGGATTGTCGATTGTTGGGGAGGAAATATGTTTGCTGAGCTATCGAGCGCAAGTGAGGACAAATATTTAACGTTTTTTTTAAATTTATAAAGTGAGCTTGTGGTTGAATAGTTATTGCCTGGGAAGTTTATCGGGATTATTTACTTTCAAGGTCAGTAAATTTATAAATGGTGGAGTCTATGATGGTTAAATAGATAAATAAATGAATTTGATCTTGTTAGAAATACTGCATCAAATCATATTTATATTTATCTACGCCATCTATATTGAGTTGAGAAGATGAGAGGCGCGCGCCCCGCATTAAAAAACTATATATGGCTGAACATATATGGAAAGTTATATGGGGAATATGTGATCATATATAGCGGCAAAATTATATATATGAAATAATAAATGTTTTGTTAATATAATGAAGATATATTTGATTCAATATAAGTTCAAATATATTAGTGCCGTATATTACTTAGTATATGTTATAAAATATACTATTATTATATAAAAATTACTTATATAGAAAACTATATAATAGATAAATATATTTTTCGTAAAATATATGTTGAGATAGATTATTACTGTATACTTTCATTTATAACATTTCAATTATATGGAAATATATATTATTTTATTATAAAATACCATACATAATACCAGATATTTATGATATGTTGAAATAGGTCAAAACGGAAAGATTAATAAAAAAAAAAAAAAAAATTAATAGTTTGTCGTATATCTTAAGTTTCAAGAGTAACTTGGTCAATCGAGTTTACGGTCGAAGCAAATCTGAATTTCAGTAAATTAGTAACACATCACGAAATATTTTCTTTTTTTTTATAACTTTTTTTCAGAGAATTATTTGGCCTCAGCATTCTATTGTAATTTTGGTACCAATGCCAATATTAAAATTATATTGAACATATAATTTTAAGTATATTTTAAATTATACTGAAAAATACATTGTTCTTATACTATTTATAATATAGTGTTGATTATAATAAGATATATTTAATCATATATAGCTGAAAATATAATTGAAATATATGTTATGAGTATAACATCAATACATAATACTACATATATCATTATTGTACACTGATAAAAAAATTGACTTGACTCAAGAGCCAAACTCTTGAACCAAGAATTCCATTTTGAAGAAAAATATTTTCTTGAGTCAAGAGAATAAATTCTTGACTCAAGAAAATTTTCTTAGACCAAGAATAATTTCTTAGCTCAAGAATTTATTCTCTTGACTTAAGAATATCATTTTCTTCAAAATGGTATTCTTGGTCCAAGAGTTTGGCTCTTGAGTCAAGTCAATTTTTTTATCAGTGTATATATGAAACGGCAAAATTTTAGATATGGGTCCTTATATAATCACATATATTTTTATATATGTAAAATATAATTTTTTGTATATGATGAAGGATATATAGCTTTTTCATGCGGGGCAATCTGGTCATTTCCAAATAAGGAAAAGATGGAAAAAAAAAATTTTTTTATCAAAAATAAGCTTTTTAAGGGGTGTTGGAAAAAAATTTAATTTTTAACAATCAATTAAGTAAATAAGTTAGTTATGATTTAGTGGAAAAATTTTAATGGTGTTTTATTTCCATAGCTTTACAAAGTTTTATACAAAGGTTTTTTTTTAAGATATAAAAAATAAAAATTAGATAGATATTAAGCAGTAATTTTTAATCAGGTAATAATTACTAATTATTTTCAACAGTTCTTAACTAGTATAAACATTTAGAAATATTATTTGTTGGTAATACTTAAATTATCCTTTGGTTTTGACTTTTCTCCTTTTGTTGCCAATATTTTCCTGTCTTTACCCCTCAGTATTCTTCACACTGTTCTTTTTCAAATTTTTTAGCTTCTGTCTTACTTTTTATTAATTTTTCGACTTTACGAAAAATTTCGCCTTTTAGTATCGTATATAATTCTCTTTCAATCTCTTCTTCCTCTATCAATTTATCCCACTTTTCCAAATACTTTCTTCTCTCCTCGTTCACTTCTTTCTTTTACCTCTTTGCATTTTATTAAATGTATTTTATTATACAGTAGCACTCAAAAGTATTTTGACAAATAAATTTAAGGGTTTAATTAAAAATAAATAAGAAACACAATAATCATTTATTTATTTTTTTAATAGCTTTTGAATTATCTAAAGAATAGTGTCAAAGTGGCCCTTGTTCGTAATAAAAGAAAATTTAATTTTTTAAATATTAGGAAAATCGTGCACCTAAGTATTTTGAAATTATTGAAAAAAATTAACGCATAATGTTGTCAAAATATTTTTGAGCGCTACTGTAACTTGATTTTTCAATAGCTTTTTCATTCTCTTCCTCAAGTTTTTCTTTATATCTTGGAAAAATTTTAATTTAAAAATTACATGACCTATATTTACTACATTAAAAATAGTATTTTACACTACAAGTACAGAAAGTTTAAATTCCTGCACTGCAAATTTATTTAAAATGACATTGATTTTTTATTGACTATTGAATTGTAATATTTAAATAATAAATATCACAAACTAAGTATTAAAATCATAAATTTACTGTTTTAAATAGTATTCATTAATTAAAAAATAAATCTAACTATTAATTGAAATTTTTTTAAGTAAAAATGTATTCTATAGTACACTGATAGAAGGATTTATTTGTATTAAAAAATATTTGTCAATAGTTAACAAATCATTTATTAGAGACCATTTTTAGTATCAAACAAATATTTCTTAGTATTTAAAATGATTTGTTTGTATTTAATAAATCAGATATTCATTTATTAAATATTAATAAATCTTTTAAATACTAAGAAATATTTGTTAAGGACTAAAAGTCGTCTCTAATAAATGATTTGTTAAATATTAACAAATATTTTTTAACTATAAACAAATCCTTCTATCAGTGTATTTAATAAATAACTTTGATGCAAAAATTGCTGATTTTTTTGAAAAACTTATTTGTTAAGTTTGAAATAAAATAAAATAATCAAGAATATTAACATGGTAAAATATCTATGCAGAACATTGAATTAAGTCTATGAAAGCGAATAAAAATACTGTGGAATTTCGTTAGATCTCTCGGCGCATTGGAAAAGGTACAAAATGGTATAAATGTAGTTTCCGAGTTTAAAGGTAATTTGGTAAAGCGAGAGAAAACGTCGGAAGCAATTTCGCTGGACAAACGCGAGAAAGGCTGAGCCAACTGAGAGATCAACGCGAGTGGATGAGTTGAAGCAATAGCAGTAAATTTCTCAGTACCTATAACTATAACTATACTGAGAGAACTATTGCAGAGAGTAAACTATAGAGCAAAGTCCCATCAAGTGGCTTTCTGAAGCTTACGGACGAAATGACAAATTGACGTGAAAAGCAATAAGCTCACAAAATGAGGAGGCAATCAGCCTCACCGCAGGAGATATGTCACTACGAATCGAGTTTCCGAGCGTTAATATATGTAAGCTTGCATTACAAACAAAACCTGGATACCTGTCGGAGAAGGAGTATTTCCGCGAATCCTCTTCCCTTGTTATTCCGCGGAAGGGGTATCATCGCCGTCATCAGTTTAAACTTTTTTCGGAATAATATATTACCTCGAGGATCTATTAGCATACTCACTCCTCTCTCCGCACTTCGAAGATTCTCATCCTCGAACAGGAATACGACTACCAGTGATATCTCAATTCCCATCAGGATTTCGACAAATTCCCTACTGTGGCAACTTCGCACTTACCAATCCACTTTGATCGGAGGATTTGTTAATATTTAATAAGAGCTGATAATCATTTTTTTTAAATTAAATCAAAATATTTATTAACAGGTTATTAATATTTTATAGTTAATGAATATCTATTAATTGTTAGTTAAATTTTTTAAATAAAAAGTCAGTGAAAAGTTTTTCTTTGATACTTTTTACAATTTTGTTACTTTATATAGAATAATTTTATTAGATCAGCTAGATTGATTATTTTTTAATAGAAAAATAAATTTAATAATAATACAATTCAGTCTAAAAAAATTTTATTGCCAGTTAATATTTAATTAATTATTAACTAGCAACCTGGCAGTAATTATATGACTGCCGTGACTTGTGAACTATAAATAAAAAAAATTTTGCTTTATTAAAAAGTGATTTTTGTTAGATTGTACCGTACTTTTTTAACTATTGACGTTTTCAAAGAAATAAGCTCGTCCTGATGTTATAAGGTAAAAGCCCCAATATATGATCATGTACCAGTATATGATCACTCCATGTATTTGTATATACCTATATTTGTGAATATAGATATACAAATACATGGAGTGATCATACTGGTACGTGATCATCTATTAAGCTTTACTCATCAAGAACTTTCATTTAAGTACCCACATGCATTTTCATATATTTTTCATATATACATATATATAAATATATAAAATATATGAAAAATTGATGTGGCTACTCAAATGAAAGGTCTTGATGAGTGTAACATCAGGATGAGCTTATATCTTTAAAAATGTCAATAGTTCACCAGATACAGGGTCATTTCTTAATTATTGACATTTTTTAAGATATAAACCCATTTCAATGTTACACTCATCGAGACCTTTCATTTGAGTACCCATATGGCATGTTTTATATATTTTATATATTTGGTATTTGTAAAATATATAAATATATAAAATATATGAAAAATTGATGTGGCTACTCAAATGAAAGGTCTTGATGAGTGTAACATCAGGATGAGCTTATATCTTTAAAAATGTCAATAGTTCACGAGATACAAGGTAATTTCTTAATTATGAATCTAGAAATAGAGCATTTTTTGAATGCAGCCTAAATACTTATCATCATAAATTGACTATTGGTGAGAATGATATGAAACTCTGAAAAGGCACAATTCCAGGTCAAGACCTTTCTAATGATACCAAATTTAACCATAAAAACCCATTTTATCATATAAATACACCGGCCACAAAATTTTGCTTATCCTCTTAATAATATAAATTAATATTTATTAACTGATGATAAATTTTATTTATTTATTAAATTTTAATGGCAAAATTTTAAAAGTCAGACACAAAAAATTATATATTTTATAGCAAGGATAAAATATCAATATTTTTACAATTTATTTTACTGTTACAAATAAAAAATATTGAATCCTTAAAACTAGTCCATAAATAAATCCAAATCTTAATTTTTAAAATCGATTTTTATTAAAAAATAAATTAATAATTTCTCTCAAAACTTATTTTCTTGATTAAAAAATTTTTCTCAATAATTGATTCAATCTTTTCAAACTAAAAATTAAAAAAAAAAACCAAAAATTTTCGAAAATTAATCAATTCTATCAGTGCAAATTCAATCTCTATATCTTCAATCCACAGTATTACTCCATCAGTCCTAATTATTTGATTCGGTGTGCTATTACCTCGTATCGACGATACCGGTCTTTGAGCTAGCCCGGATTCGACATAAAAAAATAATAAACTCAGCGACGGATATTTCGCTCTATATCCCGAAACCTTTGACTGAATCTTACAAAAGATTTCTCATCAGTGCGTTCATTCACCTTTATACATTTAATATCGGATATATCCGATTCGTTCACCTTATTCATCCAAAGACTCCTCGTCCCATCCCACATCTATCCACACAATACACATATACACCCATATATATTTTTTGCTTTTTATTAATCTCGACCACCGAACAGACTCAGATCCGTATAATTAAAACGGTGGTGTTGCTGGAAATCAATAGAAGTGTATTCCCACATGTTCATCTAATAATTAACTCGATTCGTCTCGTCATCGCTCACCACTCAGGTGGATACCAAATTCGTAGCGGTTTATTATGTTTTTTCATCACACCCTTCCTCGGCTTTTATTCCAAGCGAAATGTCCTGTTATTATTAGAAGAAACAACAATGTCCAAAATATTCAGTCTTGGTGGTCGCTAGTCCTCATTATTCGTCATTAGCGAGCTGTGTATATCATTTGTAATTAGTACTAATAATTTAACCCGCCTAAATTTGTCCTTAGAGATATTCATGTGTCAAAAATTAAAGACATGTGGGGACTTGTTTGTGTGAAATGCCGACTCATGCTTGTTATTATGACTCTTTTTTTTCTAACCCTTAACTTTAAGCTAAATTATACATATGTATATATATATATATATATATATTGAACAGTCGAGCCTCAAAAGCGAGGGCAAATTTCTTACAGGCCAATTCGTTTCCATCTGAGTCTGCTGTTATATATTTTCGTCCCGTGTCTTATTCTGGTCTTTTTAAGGCCGCTGTCAAGCCTCACTCCTTCCTCCAAAGATGAAAAGCGACATGATTGCCAGCGTGGCACTCGAGCCGAGAATGCACTCAACAAAATATTAAGTATGCCCAAAAAATGACACCGGAGGGTGTGCGTGTGAAGCCAGTCGGGGTGTTTGTCTAATTAACTACACTAATGTTACGTTACTTTGCTGTGATTAATGTTTATTGCACCCCCCCCCCTCTTGTCCCTTTCTTGAGTTCTTCTGCTTACTACTATACTCTTTCTTTCCTGCAGGGGCTTTTTTATTTGGGTAACGAGTTCGGCTTACACTTTTTTAGGATTCGGTGAAAGAGAAAGGCTCTGTAGTTTACATTGTCGGGTGGGTGTACTAGTTGTTAAGTGTAATTTTAACAAACGGTCGTTTCAAATAAATTTGTTAAATAGTTTAAGCGGCTGGAACATTTTTTTTTTAGTAATTATTTAAAGAACTTATATAGTTTTTTAAATCTAAAAAAAATTATAGATAATTTTTATGTAAAAAAAATTATTAAACAATTTTTAATTTTTAATTGATGAACAAAAAATTATTTTAAACACTTTTGATGTTTTTAACATTTATAAAAAATTGGTTTAAATTTCTTGAAAGAAAAAAATTAAGTAAAAAAAAAAATGTGATTCTTTACGGAAAGAACAAGATGACACTGGATATCATCCCAGATTATACTGAGTGAAAAAAAATTTCAGATAGTAGCTAGTATAATCCAGATTACAATGAGTACAATCTAGATAACAATGAGTATAATCCAGATATCACGGAATATAATCTGGATTATACTAGCTACTATCTGAAATTTTTTTTTTACTACAGATGTCACTGAGTATAATCTGAGATGATATCCAGTGTCATTTTGTTCTTTCCGTGTATATTTTTAAATTTGGAGCCAAATATTGAGGCTACAAAAAATTGGACTTTTTTTTTGTTTATTATTTTATATTTTAGACGCGGCTGAATGCTCTATCTCTAGCTACATAATTAAGAAATGACCTTGTATCTCGTGAGCTGTTGACATTTTTAAAGATATAAGCTCATCCCAATGTTACACTCACCAAGACCATTCATTTGAGTACCCACATCAATTTTTCATATATCTTATATATATATATATATATGAAAGATATATAAAAATGCATGTGGGTACTTAAATAAAAGCTTTTGATGAGCGTAACATCGGGATGAGCTTATATCTTCAAATACGTCAATATCTAAAAAAGTACAGTGCAAATTAACTAAAGTCCTTATTTAATAAAGCAAAATTTTAGTTGACAAATCACCGCAATCACTGAGTGACTGCAAATTTGCTAGTCTTTTTTATTATACTAAAGATTTATAAAAAATTTACTAAATAATTTAAATATCAAAAATGTTTTATATATTTTTCAATTTAACAAAAATTCGAGTGTAAATCATTAAAAATAAAATTACAAAAAATTTTTTCCTGTGATTTAAGTTGAACTTTTATGGTAAAATAAGTCCAAAGTTATTTTTCTGGCCTATATGTAACATTTAATGGTAATGGCGTGGAGTTGCACTGCAATAAGTGTGTGTATTGCCGAGAAGTTAAAGAAAGAATGAGGAGGAAGTAAAAGATAAAAGAGAAAAATAAATGGAGACTCGCGCAGTAACGAGATCTGTGAACGTAAATACTCAGTCAAAGTTGTATAGTTGTTGGCGGTGTACAATTTAAAGTAAAGGCGTGTGTGTGATAGAAAGAGCGAGCTCGTGGTAGTGTCGCTACAAATGATCTCGTCTGTCGCAAGTATTTTTTATTTTCCTCGCTCAATCTTTTTTAACGTTTTCCCTAGCCACTCTTCCGGCTCTGGTTAAACTTCTTCTCAGTGGAGCGACTTTCTTAGGGATTTATTCTTGCTTTTCGGGTTTTTATTTCCCCGGATAGGAACGAGGAACTTAACTGGGAATAGAACCCGGCTAAATACCCTCCGCGTTCGGCAGCTTGGTATAATTGGGTGTTTTATGAGGCTGGTGTGTATGTGGCAGCGAACACCGAGAAATGGCTCCACACTCCCGTGAATTTTATGCAAAGTTATCGGCTTTCACAATAATCCAACCCCAGTGGAAAGGATCATGGATTAATCGGTTTTGAGCCACGCGCGGGATCCCACGTTCAATGGAAATCCTATCAGTCTCGGCCATGCCCGTTAAATGCTAACGCGTGATAGCTGTAACTGACGATCAATTACACTTCTATTATCCATTCAGTGTCGCCCGTCATATGTTTTTTCCAAGGCGACACTCTAAAACTCCGCTTTCTTTTTATTTTAGTTTTTTTATTAGAATTCTGTCAAAATATTGAAAAAATTTCATAAAAATCGACGTATTGATTGTTTAAATTGTAATAAAATTTACACACTATCAATCTTAAGTGCTTTTTTTTTTTTTTTTTTTTAATCAATAATAAAAATTTTTAATAGTATTAATTTAAACTAGCAACTTTGCAGTCACTATGTGACTGCCGGGACTTGTGAACTATAAATAAAAAAAATTTTGCTTTATTAAATATTGATTTTTGTTAAATTGCGCTGTACTTTTATAACTATTGACATTTTTAAAGATATAAGCTCATCGCGATGTTACACACATCAAGAGCTTTCATTTGAGTACCCACATGCATTTTTACATATTTTTCATATACACAGATATATAATATATATATATATAAATATATGAAAAATTGATGTGGGTATTTAAATGAAAGGTCTTGATGAGTGTAAGATCGAAATGAGTTTATATCTTTATAAATGTCAATAGTTCACGAGATACAAGGTCATTTCTTAATTATGTTAAATTGCACTGTACTTTCTTAAATATTGACGTTTTTAAAGATATAAATTCATCCCGATGTTACACTCATCAAGAGCTTTCATTTGAGTACCCACATGCATTTTCATATATTTTTCATATATACATATATATAATACATATAAATATATGAAAAATTGATGTGGATACTCAAATGAAAGGTCTTGACGAGTGTAACATCGGGATGAGCTTATTTTTTTAAAAATTTCAATAGTTTACGAGATACAAGGTCATTTCTTAATTATTTATCTAGAGATAGAGAATTTCTGAATGCAGCCTAAATACTTATCATCATAAATTCATTATTGGTGAGATTGATATAAAACCTTGAAAAGGCACAAGTCCAGATCAAGACCTTTCTAATGATACTAAATTTAACCATAAAACCCATTTTATTATATAAATACACTGGCCACAAAATTTTGCTTATTCTCTTAATGATATAGATAATTAAACATTTTATAAAATTTTAACAATAAGGGCTTATTTTACAGTCGAATTATTTTAATCTTTTTTAAAATAATTAAATGGTTTAAATTTTATCAAGATTAAAAATAAAGAATTAGTGTAATTTAATTATTACTCTAACTTCATCAAAAATGTATAATTTTTCTTTTATTTATAGCCACTAAAAATCATATTTTTATAAATAATTTTTAAAAAAATCCTTATATCGAATGATCAATTTAAAATTCACCGATAATTTTCATTTAAACCCAAAAATTTATCATCACCTTATTAGTAAGTAAATAATTTAAATTTTTTGATGTAAAAATTATCTTAAGCTTGTCAGTGAATCCAAACAAATTCTTCTATCAGCATAAAAATCTTTTACTCAAAAAAACCTAAAAGTACAAGACCAAAGCCGAAAGACGGGCCACAACCAAAGATTGTGAGCTTCAGCCAATAACAACTGACGGCAAATAATCACCAAAGTTTGACAGGCATAATTTTAAATCGCGCTTTATCTGTGCCAGTCCCTTTACTCGTTTTGGCCCTCCGTTATGGCCAACACCTGTACCACCTGCCAAATTAATAACAGACAAGTTCGTCCATGGCTTATTATGTGGTGAGACCGCAGACAAACGCCGGTATAGAACACAAGGCCAAGAACATAAGTATCAAGTATGTTCTAGGGCATAAATGTGTCCTCTGTCTTGTTAAATGTAAAATAAGAATGATTATTAGCAATATGGCTGTCATTATTCATTTTAAAAAAATTAAAAGCCAAATTTAATGTATGTATAACAAAAATAAATGGATTGCCCGGGCTACAACTATACTATACACCTGCTCGACAAACAGCTGACTTGATGACATGGTGCCGACTCACGCCCACGACACACGACAAGACACCACGGGACTGTTTGCTCTAGCCGTCTTATCCGAGCATTAGTTGTGCTTAGAATCTCGTTAATCACTCGGACAATCGACGGAGCACTGGATATTGCAAGAGTTTGACACACATCGATCTATCCTTGCTGATCATGATCGCTATCTTCTATTCTGGCTAGTATCAGATTATCCGGAGCCGCGAAAATTCATGTTTGGGTTTGATAGTGTGTGTTGGCTGGCAACTATCTTTAGGTGTGTGTTTATATGTACTTACAGTCTGACCCGCATCTCTTACACCGAGATGCTGCGATTAGGCAGTGGATCTACTGCAGATACCTCGGGCTAATCCAGCTCCAACTGAAACAAGAAGATGCTTTATGGTTAACTTGAATTACTCCTTTTCTCTCTACTCCGGAGATTTATTATTAAGTTTCTCCTAACAGGCACTTGGTTATAATTGAATTTTTTTCTTTTCAGAATACTCCAAGTTACGAGGATAGATTTTTTTATTTTGTTGAGACAGATTTTAAGCCAGGATTTAATTAGATTTTTTTTAATAAATAATTAAAAAAACTATCAATTATAAATAATAGCCATAATAAAATTTTTAATCATAATAATAATAACAATAGACTAGTGAAAAAAATATTATGTACATCATAATTGTAAATTTTTTATTTCAAAACTTAATTTATAAAATTTAACTCTCTACCATTGAGAAGATTTTGCGACCATGCGCCACCTATCGGAAATTTTCAGTACTAATTTTTATAAAAAATCTTATATGGGTATATGTGACCATATTTAGGCACATTAAGTCATATAAAAAATTGTATATGGCTTTATATGGCCAATTTTTCTATCAAACTTGAATTCGCCAAACCTATATTATTAAAAGAATAAGCGAAATTTTGAGGCCAGAACATTTATATGATAAAATCGGTTTTTTTAAGTGAAATTTAGTGTCATTGCAAAGGTCTTGACTTGAATTTGTATCTTTTCAAGGTTTCCTATCATTCTTACCAATAGTCAATTTATTATGATAAGTATTTAGGCTGCATTTGAAAATGCGCTATCATTAGATACATAACTAAGAAATGACCCTGTATCTCGTGAACTATTGAAATTTTTAAAGATATAAGCTCATCCCGATGTTACACTCATCAAGACCTTTCATTTAAGTACCCACATCAATTTTTCATATATTTATATATATTATATATATGTATATATGAAAAATATATAAAAAATGCATGTGGGTACTCAAATGAAAGCTCTTGATAAGTGTAACATCAGGATGAGCCTATATCTTTGAAAATGTCAATAGTTAAGAAAGTACAGTGCAATTTAACATAATTAAGAAACGATCCTGTATCTTGTGAACTATTGACATTTTTAAAGATATAAGCTCATCCCGATGTTACACTCATCAAGACCTTTCATTTAAGTATGCACATCAATTTTTCATATATTTATATATATTATATATATGTGTATATGAAAAATATATGAAAATGCATGTGGGTACTCAAATGAAAGCTCTTGATAAGTGTAACACCGGGATGAGCTTATATCTTTAAAATATAGATTATATATATGAATATATGAAAAATATATCAAAAATACATGGGGGTACTCAAATGAAAGCTCTTAAAGAGTGTAACACTAGGATGAGCTTATTATATCTTTAAAAACGTCAATAGTTCAGAAAGTACAGTGCAATTCAACAAAATTCATTATTTCATAAAGCAAAATTTTTTTTAGTTATAATGCTAGTTTTATTTCATTTATTTATAATTTATACTTTGTCAAAAAAAATTACATCTTAAATTTGAATTATCACTCCGAAATAAATCTTTTCTGAGTATTTGGACGTGAAATTTCATTTTATTTTGGCAAAAATAATAAAAAGTATATCGGACAATAGACTTGATGATTTACTTGGCACTTTGTTGGGGTGTTAAAATATTTATCGTTATAATTTTAATATATATCTTGTTATCGCGATATGAGAAGAAGGTGAAAAATGAGGGATGAGGGATGGGGGATGAGAGCGTGTAGTGAAGGTCCAGTAAAAATTGGCGAGTAAAAAATATAGTAGGCTGGTGCTAATTGGATGAACATAAAAGTTTAAAATAACGAATGCTCTTTATAATTCTTGTGCCCGAGTGTTGGTATGGAACGGAGAGCCAATTCCACACCTCACGGCACTTGGCATGCCGACACGATGTCTACATGCCTTTGGTGGATGATGCTGTTGGGAAAAGAGAGAACAGAAGAGAGCAAGAAATAGAAAGCGATTAAGAACGAGGAGGTAAGGACGCAATCCTGATGATGATCCAGCCAGGTAGAGGTAGAGGTCGGGTGGTCGTATATCAGTCGACAAAAATGTTCGCGAGGAGCCAAATTACACAATAAACGAGTCGCGTCTTGGGAGAATCCAAAGAGCAAAATCTCGTCGGCTTGTCACTACTCGGTAAGAATCGACCTTACTCGCGACCAAGACTCCGCTTTTATAGTTACAAGAGTTGTGTGCCTATGTGTACACGTCAAAATTATTTATATTTATTCACTTTTTCGTTAACATAATCAACAAATACCATTAGAGTGTTGTTAAGTTTTATTTTAACGGTTAAACTCTATTTAACGGCATTTAATACACGATTATTAGATTTGGGAATATGTTGTGTGAATTCTCCGTTTAATATTATAATAGTATGAGAATTTTTTTATAGCAATTTATTTTATTTTAGATTTATATTTATGGATTGCGTTCTGGCTGGTCTGTCAGTACTTTCGAACTTTAATAATATTTATGGCAAATTTTTTATAGTTGGAACTTTGGTAAATATTTACAAGTGGGGTCAAGTATTTTATTTTCTTGAATGAAATTTATATTTGATTTTATTGATATATATTTTTTTTTGAAAAATACATAACCAACTTTTTTGTTTTTAATTGTTCATTTTTTTATCACAATTTTAACGAATTTTCAAAAAAATCTATGAATTTTTTAGAAAATTGTGATATTCAACTTTTTTTTTTAAATTGTTAATTTTTTAATGTAATTTCATTTGTTCATTTTTTAATTTTAAATTGTTCATTTTTTAATGCAATTTCATGTGTTTATTTTTTAATTATTCATTTTTTATCACAATTTTAACAAATTTTCAAAAAAATCTATGAATTTTTTAGAAAATTGTGATATTCAACTTTTTTTTTAATTGTTCATTTTTTTATGAATTTAAAAAAAAATATATCAAAAACATCAAAAAAAGATAAAATAGAAATTTTATCCAATAACATAAGAGCCAAAATATGTTTTTTTTTTTAATACAAAAAAAATGTACGATTTAAAAAAAAAAAATTTCAACAATTTTAACAAATTTTCAAAAAATCTACAAATTTCTTAAAAAATTGTAATATTCAATTTCTTTTTCTAAATTGTTCTTTTTTTATGTATTTAAAAAAAATATATCAAAAACATAAAAAAAAAAGATAAAATCGAAATTTTTTCTACAAAAATAAAAGCCAAAATTTTTTTTCTAATTTTTGAAGGCAAAAAAACTATCGAAATTGTTTTTTTTGTCCTTTCACCACATTTTTTATCATTAATATGCCGTAAAAACAAGTAGAATAAAAAAACAATTAAAAACTGTTTATTTTTCACCTAGATATGGACAAAAATAAGCGGCTGCCCAATTTCAAAACACAGTAACTGACAATTTTGAAATTTTAAAAAATTATTCTTATTAAAAAAAAGTTTACGCGCCAAGTTAATAAAAAATTTGATTTATGAATAGAAAATACTTAAATATAAATATTTTTAAGAAAAAATATTTGAAATTAAGGTCTAAAAGTTATAAGAAATGCAGCAATACTAAAAAAAAATCAGGTATAAAAATTTTGTAGTTACTGTGTTTTAAAATTAGGTAAATAATTACCCTAAAAATTTTGAGACTAAAATAATAGTCGTTATTAATTTAAGTTTATTCAGTTTTAGTTGAAAAATTTCTCAAAAAAATGATTAAATCATTAATTTTAAAGTGAATTTTCTTTTAGTAAAAAATTTTCTCTTGAATTAATATAATTTTTTTTTTTTAATTTAATTAAACGCAATAAAAATTTTTATTATTTAACTTGAGTATAAAATAGAATTATTTACTTCATAATTTATTTTCTTTTAATAAAATCAATTTTTTACTCTTTCAATAAATTTTTTTAATTTTAAAAAATAAAAAAAAAAGCAAATATATTTTATGTTTTATAAAATTGATTAGATGACTGTAAATGTCAGTGAGACTTAAAAGATTTCCAGATATTTAAAAAAAATCCGGGTGTCATAAATTGAATATTTGTCTATAGAATTAATGAACAGAAATTTACGGAAGATAAGAACCGCTAGGATGGTGTCAGTTAGTTAAATTAACTAAAAAATTAATTCACCTATCAATGTCATTGACTTTTATAAATTTACACGCTAAATATCGGTAGAAGGCGCGAACGCTGCAGGTGTTTCCATTGAGGAATATTTTCGGTCCATCCATTATACAGTTGTTGTTATTATTTTCGGGCTTCCAGCGACACCGGGCAAGAGAGGAATTTATAAAAATGTTAATAAAATAATAAAAATAGTGGGACATTTGAATCTTATGAATATTATTATACAGCTCAATCAATCGATAAAATATTGTAAATACGTGAATATGTGAATATGTATGTGGCGACCCCCGGGGGTCAAGATTAAAAAACGTGTGGATAATAATAATCCGCCCTAACAAACCGGTACACGCCCAGTAAGTCACAAAGACGCCTCTAAATCGTTAGAGCGAAATTTATCTTTACACTAGTTAGTCGCTGGACGCTCTTATTCTCGGTCTCGTCTGTCGGTTCCGCCGTTCCGAGCACGTCTTATATTAAGTCGCGGTCTAAGAATGCACATCGCGAATAATATAATGATATAACACCTAACACAACATATATAACGGGTATAATATATATAACAGTGTGGTTCTGGGTACGAATGCATAAATGTATAAATGGACAGATATATGAAAATGTATGAATGCATGGAGGTACTAATGCATGTGTGGGGTGATCCCGGGCTCCAAACTCACCGATATATATTCAAACTCCCGCTCGCTGCTCTTAAATTATTATTTATAGCTCTCGATTATATTTACGAGGCATCTCATCAAGGAAATAGTCACACATTCGATTTAGATGCCTGTCCAGATCAATTTACTTCGGATTATACTTGGAATTACAGGATTTCTGTTCATTTTTATTCACTTACACCTTATTTATTTTATTTTATTTTAATTAGGTGATTTTTATTGAATTATTAACGAGAATTTTATTAAAATGTAAGCTATAGAAAAATCTTAATTTTGGTAATTCGTGAAATTTTATAAATAATTTTTAAATATTGATTTGAAGATTTTTTTTACATAATTTTGTTACATTTTCAACTAATAATTGTTCGAAGAATTATTTTAAATTTTTTAGCGAAAAAAATAATTGTCCAAAAATTCAATTTTATAAGAAAATTTTAAATTGTCATTTTTATTAAAGAAAATACTAATTTATATTGGATAAAAAATTTAGCTGATTTAAAAACAAAAATTTTTTTAAGAATTTTTTGACCCTTTTTTTAGACAAAAAATATATGTAATTTAAACAAATCCAATTTTTGAATCAAAAGTTTTAATTTTGGTAATTCGTGAAATTTGATCAATAATTTTTAAATATTGATTTGAAATTTTTTTTTTAATAATTTTTGATAATTATCAAAAATATATGTAAATTAAACAAATCAAATTTTTGAATCAAAAATTTTCATGACAGAAAAATTATTTATGATAAATATTATGCATAATATTTAACAAATCATTTATTAGAGACGACTTTTTAGTCCTTAACAAATATTTCTTAGTATTTAAAAAGATTTATTAATATTTAATAAATGAATATAAGATTTATTAAATACAAACAAATCATTTTAAATACTAAGAAATATTTGTTTAATACTGAAAAGTCGTCTCTAATAAATGATTTGTTAAATATTAACAAATATTTTTAATTATAAACAAATTCTTCTTTCAGTGATGAAGAAAAAAAAAGTTCAAAGTATAATTTAAATTTTACATTATTAAAAACTTAAAAGTTTTTATTAAAAATTAAAAATTTCTTTAACCTTTTTCTTAGACAAAAAAATATATTTTTGATAATTAAAAAAATATATCTAATTTAAACAAATCAAATTTTTGAATCAAAAATTTTCGTGACAGAAAAATTGTTTATAATAAATATTATAAAGAAAAAAATGTTCCAAGTATCCTTTAGTAAAAAGTTGATGTGACGTTTTCATTGTTGTCGCTTTTCGTTGCCATGGTAATCGTTGCTATAGTAACAATCGCCATAGTAACCGTTGCTATGGTAACCGTTGTCATAGTAACCGTTGCTATGGTAACCGTTGCTATGGTAACGGTTGCTATGGCGAATTTTTTCCATGAAAATAATTATAACTTTTATTAAAAAGTAGATGTGACGTTTTCATTGTGGTCGCTTTTCGTTGCTATGGTGACTTTTTTTGGCAATGGTTATCATAGCAACGGTTACCATAGCAACGGTTACCATGGCAACGGTTGAATATTAATGAGTAAAATTTGTAAGAATATTGATTAATTAAATTGTCGATAATAAATATTGTGACAGAAACGCGCAAAGCGCGTTCGATTTTCTAATAATTTAAATTTCTCATTATTAAAAAATTAAACGTTTTTATTAAAAATTTAATCAAAATTTTTTTATAGATAATTTTTATAAATTAAATATATATCTGACCATAATTATAAATTAATATAATAAAGATTGTATCAATATTGTTTTTCAGATTATAAACGTCTTAATATTTACTACCAGAGAATAAAAAATTGTGGCAAGATAATTGTACGTTTGCCTCGTGCGTAAACTTACGATCCCCACACGAACTCTCACCAACAAAACAAAATCTCTTCGCCGAGAGTAAAACGAATGAATTTTTTTGGTTTATGCATAAATGTATCCATACATATCCATATAAAAGTTATATAACTATAGACCATTAATCTTGCTTTAGTGATTTATCCGTGGTAGGCGCGCAACAGCACGCGCATGCCCTATGTGGTCTAACTTCTTTATAGCTTTCATTATGTATCTAGAAGCAGCTGCCTACGCGGGATAAAAAGACATCACACCCCTCAATCTGTATCTGAAGAGAGGACGGAACTTGTCTCTTCCTCAGCCCCTCACCCCGCCGCAACAAAATATTCTTTGGCTCAATTTTCGTCTCAGCGGGTCGCTCGCAACTCCGACTAGAGCCCAAATTATATCTTCAGAGATCATTTTTAGATTTATTTTAAAACTCTATTCCTCATAGTGAACACAGACACAATTTTTATATATTATATACCTTGGAACGGTTTTTCGGCTCCCGATTTTCGCCGCTGCAGACTAGCGACGCCTGCCAGGAAGTTTTGGAAGCTGGACCCGCGGCGTGGGTATTTATGGAGATGGAGAGTGCAGGTACAGAGCTGCACGAGATAGCAGCGAATTTGAGTGAAACGGAGGACAAAGGAAATTGGGCGGAAGGTTCTATCATTTACACCAATCAATCAGGCACGTTCTAGCACTGAATGCCAGTGAGTGCTTCAATTAAATGTGCAATTGATTATCTCGTTTGCTGGCGAACGGTGAAGAGAACAGAACGAGTTTAATTTTCACTGAAATACCTTGTTACTTCATTATCTTGGTAATTTATTAATAATCAACCATTGCTGTTTCATTTCGTGGTCTATGCACTTGGTAGTTCCTTTTCGCATTGATGTGCGGCTAAATGTATGATTATTGTTGTTTTAAACTCTGATTTTATTACTTGCGGGTCATATGTAAGGCCTAATTAAGAGATTTTTCAGTAAAAGAAAAATTAGAGATTATTTTTTGTGTTATTTAGTATTTAAAGACATTTTTTTTGTTAAAAATTGTCATTTTTATTAAAAAAAAAAAATTAAATTAAATATTTTAGGTTTAGTTGGGTAATAAGACTTAAAATAAAGGGATTGTTGTTTTAAAAAAAATTACACATATTCTCTAGTAATTTATTTACTTAAAAAATTTTTTTATTCATAAATTAAAGTAAAAAAAAATTTTAAATTGATAATTTAATTGTAAATTTTAATTTTTTTAACTCTAAAAAATTAATATTCTTATGAAATAAAAATAACTAGCAACCTTGCGCCACTATGTGACTGCTGTGATTGTGAAGTATAAATAAATATAATTTTGCTTTATTAAATAATGACTTTTGTTAAATTGCACTGTACTTTTTTAACAATTAACGTTTTTAAAAATATAAGCTTATCCCGATGTTACACTTGTCAAGAGCTTTCATTTGAGTACCCACATGCATTTTCATATATTTTTCATATATTCATATACATAAATATATAAAATATATGAAAAATTGATGTGGGTACTCAAATGAAAGGTCTTGATGAGTCTAACATCGGGATGAGCTTATATCTTTAAAAATCCCAATAGTTCACAAAATACAAGGTCGTTTCTTAATTATGTTAAACTGCTTTGTACTTTTTTAACTATTGACGTTTTTAACGAAATAAGATCATCCCGATGTTACACTCTTCAAGAGCTTTCATTTGAGTACCCACATGCACTTTTATATATTTATCATATATACATATATATAATATATATAAATATATGAAAAATTGATGTGGGTACTCAAATGAAGGGTCTCGGTGAGTGTAATGTCAGGGTGAGCTTATATCTTTGAAAATGTCAATAGTTCACGAGATACAAGGTAATTTCTTAAGTATGTGTCTAGAGTTAGAGCATTTTTGAATGCAACCTTAATACTTATCATCATTAATTGACTATTGGTGAGAATGATATGAAACCATGAAAAGGCACAACTCCAGATCAAGACTTTTCCAAAGATACCAAATTTAACCATAAAAACCCATTTTATTAAATAATTTACTTCAATAGTTATAATAATTGTTATCAAATTTTATACTTTTTATTGCTCTTAGATAAAAATTAATTATAGGATTTATACAAAATTTCAGCCAATTTTTGACAAAAATTTAAGATAATATTTTAAGTTTTAAAGTTTGACCATTTTCATTAAAGTTAATATTAACTGACAATAAAAATAATTACCTTCAAATGCTCCCTAACTTTAAACTAAATAAACTCGGCCTATAAAATTTCATAACGTCCCATTAGCATTAAAGTGCCCGAATATAAAAAGCATGAGAATCTAAACGAGCGGAATGCTGGCTACCGTTTGAAATACCAGCCCGTAAATGTCAATATTAAAAGTATAAATCCAACATCATATCACATCATCCTCGGAGAAGAGATATTTGGATTAGTCGATTATAAAATCAAGTGTCACATCTCTAGATCGAAAGAGTGAATCTCAATAATTGTGATTACCAACACAATAGAACAAATCTAAGATACAAGGTAAGAGTGTATTATAATTTATAATAAAATAAAGGAAGATTTTATAGAAGAAGTAGAGAGAGAGTCGAGGCCGTGGAATAAGAGATTGAGATTGTACAATGCACACAGCATCGAAAATACAACGTATAAAACATAACGGACAGTCGAGGTATAGGTGAGACGTGTGACGTTCTGTAAAAAAAATCTTTACTCGGATAAATTTTTTATTTTCAGTTATTCTTTTATTCTTTATCTCTCGCTGTCCATATTCTATACCCACACACTCCATACATATATAGAGAACAAGTACATATACATACATATATATGTACTATCGTAAATGGATATCTGAAGATCGGACGAGGCCCGCCGATGAGACGGGTCCTAGAGGCGATGTCGGTAGACCACAGATGGAGAAAGGCCTTAATGCTGAGATCGGTTCCCGATAAGTATCCAAAGATACGGTCTCGATAAGCCCTTTTACTTAAACTTTATATATATATATATATATATATATATATATATATATATATATATATATATATATATATATATATATATATATATACCTCTGAATATCTGCAATAAGAAAATCCAGTACCGCTGTTTTACGCCCTTATTTTATTATTTTTTTTTTGTTAAATCTTAATCTGCTTCGATGATGATTTGCCCATTTAAAAATGATTTTAAATACTTTGAAGGAATTTAAAAATCATTATAATCTACGAATAAAAAAATAAAACGAAAAAATCACAGGAAGTTGGAATTAATAAATGACAAATTAAACAATCATAGTATTGTTATTATTGCGACGTTTCGACTCTTTATTGAGTCTTCATCAGGCTCTGAAAAATTCATACATAAATTTATAAATACAATCCAATTATATTGTGCTCTATTACAATTATTATAACAAACTATAAAATCTTACTATAACTAGTACACGGAGAAAAAAGTATTGCTATTATAGCGATCCAGTCGATCGTGAACGAAGTATCGTGATTAGCTCAAAACAGTATTGTCATATTCACCATACGAATACAGTTATGCTCGAAACAGTGCATACTGAATACCACGTTCAACTGTATAGTGAATATCTCAAAACGTTTTCTTACTACAGATCTGTCAGATCTTACTACAGATCTTACTACAGATTTTTACAAATATAAATAATGCTGTGAAGCGGGAAAGAATAGGAGTTACGGTAATTATTACGTGAAGCGTTCCACATTCACGTAACAGGGTATTGGTAGGAAAGGATTGAGAAAGGAATGTGGAGAGGATCATCTTAATGTGAGTTTATAGAATATGCGAGAAAAAATTATTAGATAGCTCGGACTGGGATTCGAACCCAGAACCTTCCGAAGACATGTCGGCTACTCTACCATTTGAGCTATCCGGTCTATACTAAATTTCCTTTCGCTTATTCTATATACATTAAGCCACACCGTCCAACTTACGGTAAGCATTTTTACAGCGTTCTTCTTGCAGCGAAACGGATCGTGATTATCACTATCCACAATGCGTTCAGCGCCACCACACATAACCAAGTCTGAAACTTACGAGTTTATTTATTTACAATTTTGGTGATGAAATAGCGATAATTGCACCAATTTATATTAACAGCGATATGGACAATTGGGTTGTTGATAAATTACTCGAGTGGAATCTTGAAAAACTCGTGTCGTTTTTTGAAGGTCTAGTAAAGAAATAAATCTTCCTATGTTAACTGTGTTAATGCTGTGTCCGTGGTTATTGTATATAATTCTACTGCGTTGATAAAGAAAAACAATGAACATTATATATTGTATTAAATAAATAACATTTGTGTTTTCATAAAAGGTCTTTTTAGCATAAATAATTTGATCCCATACTACTTTACGCAAAAATATGTTATTTTTTTTATTAAGTACATGGAGTAATAAAGAAGTAAAAATTCCATTAAAAAATATTTTTTTTGGGATAAAAATAATTGCGTATTTTTAATGAATATATCAATAATACAAATTTCTAGGCTAATATTTTTAAAAATCAAAAAAAAAAAAGTCATATAAAATAAATTCCAACTGCTGTCAGTCATTATTTAAACATTTTTAAACCTAACCGAATTCTTGACTGTCATATAAACTACACAAAAATTTTAAACTAATCAAGCTATACAAGGAATTCATATTTATGTTTATAACAAAAATATACGAAAAAACTAAAAAAAAAAAATAATCTGCAATAACATATAATTAACATTTAATCAAAAACAACTAATAATCATCTATAAACCGTAGCAATATAAACATTCGATATCCGAATCCATGTGGATCGTGATAATCACGATCCACTAGATTGGACATATGCGCATCTAAAGTATAGTCATACGTGGATCGTGATCATCACTATACTGTATCGTGATAATAGCAACACTTTTTTCTCCGTGTACATGAAAGTAGTCATGAAACGTCGCAATAATAACAATAACATGATTGTTCAATTTTTCATTTATTAATTCCAACTACCTGTGATTTTTTCCTATTAAAGTAATGATTTTTTCGTATTAATTATGTAAAAAAATATATTTTTTTCGGCATATTTTTTAAACAAATTCAAAAATATGTCTAAGAATTTTCTAAAATTTCAATTATTTACAAATGATAGATATTTTAACGACGCAGCAAATAGTCAAGCAAATTTTTATCAGAACTATTTTTTTCTCAAAATAATAGACATGATACCTTAAGTTCTAATGAACTAATTTACTTGAAAATTATTATGAACCTTCTCAATACATCCCTCTATAGTCTTAACTAGAATAAAGTCAAAATTATCATTTTTACTATTTTTAAAAAATCTCAAATAAAAAAAAAATCAGGAAAAAATCGACCTCTTTTTTTCAAACATTCGTCGTTTTGCAAAAAAAAATTCTTTCTCTGTGGTAGAGACTGTAACAACATCCTTTATAATTTTTTTGTTTGAAAATTTTTCGTTTCCTCTTAAAATCTGAATAAATAAATGATGAAAAAATGAATTTATAAAAGATATCCTGATTTTTTTATTGAGCTTTAAAAAAGATCCTAAATTGATGCCTCTAGACTTAAATACCCTTTGTTAACATGCATACATGGCTCCACTCACTTTTCAGTCCTTTGCGAAGCGTTGAGGGAGGAAGATCATCAATACTGCGATCAAGTCTGAGAAAAAAGAATTTCCAAATAAATTTATCAATGAAAGAGGCTCGAGAAAATGACTCGTCAGTTTTCGGATACAGTTAGATCAAAATAAGGCATCATTTTTAAAAGAAAAAGCTATTTAAAAATAAAGAGTCATCATTTTCCCTCATCTGGTTTAAACTAACCAAAAATACCTGCTTACCTCGAGGTGAACAAAAAAATCCCAAAACAAGCTAAAAGAACGATAAGAAGATGAATAAGGAGCTGGAATAAGAGAACAAAGATAAGCTATCATACAAGGATCTCAGTGGGCTCTTGTCCCGCCGTGGTCTCACATTATATCGCAGTTGTCATAAGTCCAGCCGGGACTTATCATCGCCCCGTGGACTTTTCCGCCAACTACGTGTTTGAATTTCATCTCGATCGCCGGATCTCCAGAGAGGATGGAACACCCGAGCAATATTTAACAGCAGCGGCGGAAGTCGCTCGCGCTCCGAGCCGAACAGCAAACACCACCAAAGAGTCGAGTCACGTGTGTCTTATTTATAAATCAAACCCTTTCATGAAAGTACAATCCGTCTCATCTCTTAGAATTTACATGCACCAAGATAAATAAATTCCCCTCCTGATTTTTCAAGCAAAAGAAGGAGTCCTTCCTTCCCAAATTCGGATCCTCCAAAACCACACTGATAGAAGGATTTAGTTCTATTTAATAACATTTAGTAACAGATACTAAATGATTTAGTAGCAAACCTTTCATTACCAAATATTTAGTAACAGGTGTTAAATCATTTATTGAAGCTCATTTCGTTCCAACAAATAAATATTTAATAGTATTTAATAAATTATTTATTGGTACTTAATAAATCGTTTATTGGTATCAAAGAAATTAATTTTTTAACTAATTTTAACGTGTAACCTAACTTTTTAACTTAAAATAAATCAAAATAATTAAAATAAATAATTTTAAGTAAAAATATAAGGTATTATAAATGAAAGAATCTCATTAAATTATATTTTTTTGTTTGAGACATTTATAAAATTTAAAATTAAACGAGTTTTTAACATATCAATAATAGACAAATTGAAAAATGTAAACTAAACTCCACTGAGAAAAGACATAAATAGAAGACATTTATTGGGAGTGTGTGTGTTTTTAAAGGTTTGATAAACCCCCCAAAATCGAGCTGAATAAAATAATCTAAGAAAGTTAATAGGTTATGTATCACATAAACATTGGAATTAAAGCATAGCCATCTACCGACAATACTTGCTAAAGAAATATTTAGTACCTGTTACTAAATATTATTTGGTGGAAATGAATATTTATTTCCATGTAATAAGGTTTTGTTCATAAAAAGAAATCATTTATTAAACTGTAACAAATAATATTGATGGGTACAAAATATTTGTTTTCCCCAAATAAACACTGATAGAAGGATTTAGTTCTATTAAATAAGATTTAGTAACAGATACTCAATGATTTAGTAACAGACCTTTCATTACCAAATGTTTAGTAATAGGTACTAAACCATTTATTAAAGCCCATTTAGCTCCACCAAATAAATATTTAGTAGTATTTAACAAATTATTTGTTGCTACTCAATAAATCGTTTATTGGTATCAAAGAAATTAATTTTTTAACTAATTTTAGCGTGTAACCTAACTTTTTAACTTAAAATAAATCAAAATAAAATAAATAATTTTAAGTAAAAATATAAGGTATTATAAAGAAAAGAATCTCATTAAATTATATTTTTTTGTTTGAGACATTTATAAAATTTAAAATTAAACAAGTTTTTAACATATCAATAATAGACAAATTGAAAAATGTAAATTAAACTCCACAGAAAAAAGACATAAATAGAAGACATTTATTGGGAGTATGTGTGTTTTTAAAGGTTCGATAAATCTCCCAAAATCGAGCTGAATAAAATAATCTAAGTCAGTTAATAGGTTATGTATCATATAAACATTGGAATTAAAGTATAGCCATCTACCGACAATATTTACCAAAGAAATATTTAGTACCTGTTACTAAATATTATTTGGTGGATATAAATATTTATTTCCATGTAATAAGACTTTGTTCATATAAAGAAATCATTTATTTTTCTGTACACTGAGAGAAAAGTGCATAGTTAACTGAATCATAACATCACAATTATAAAAAATATATTTTTCTGAATTTTTTTTATAGTTACTCAAACTATGCAATAGTTTAAGTAACTATTGATAAATAATTATATCGACTATACTTTAATAAATATGTTTTTGTTATTGTGTTAAACAAAAAGTTATTAGGTGACTAAAAGTTTTTTACCGACAACGTCTCAGATAGCTAAACTGGAAAAGCTCTTAGTGCGTAACCAAAAGATCCGAGTTCGATTCCCGATCCGAGCTATCCGAATTATTTTTTCTGTTTTCTGAGTTAAAGTTAATCAAGATGGCTATTAAGCTGATATTTAACTGAAAATAGTTTAAGTAACTATTTATTGGGGTTCAATATAGTAAATAACGTTAGGTACAAGAATTGCAATAAAATAGTGGTGATGCTATTTAACTAGATTTTCCTAGTTCAGTTGACCATATTTTTCTCTCAGTGTAACAAATAATATTGATGGGTACAAAATATTTGTTTCTCCCAAATAAATGAATAAAAATTTTGTTACTAAATCAGTTTAGTACTCCGTACCAAACTTTTCAACATCAGTATATGAGAACTCTTTCTTAATTTCATCTATACGCCTTTGGCGCAAAATACCACTGGAAGTCATCAACTCTCTAAGCATTGAGGCATTTAAATCCAGAGCCTTCGAATTTTTCTACGACCTTGAACTCAGGGATGCCTAGGAACTAAAGTCTGCTAATACTCTATACAATTTATACTTAAACTAATATGTTCAAAACAAAACATTATGGCTTAAATCTATCAGCATTTTATATTTTTGTATTTATTATCATTTTTATATTTTTATTTTTCTAACTTTTCATTATTATACTACGACTTTGTTACCATTTATAAGTCATAATCCATATTACGGATATTACTGATAATGGCTATGTTTTATGGTTTTACTTGTACTTAAATTATTTATTTTGTTACTTTTGCCATTTGGCTTTTTGCCTTGGCATTAAATTATAAATAAATAAATAAATAAATCCTTCTATCAGTGCATCATCATCATCATCATCATCATCATCACCTTCTTTTCATTCCTTAGAACGAATTTCCCGATAAGGTATCACATTTCTTTTCCTAATGCCTTGCCATCACCAAAAAACCAAGTGGGAGTGGTGGAGAGCGAATCCCCTTATCTTCCAGATCACGCATCATCCTGTCCTTATTGTGTCTCACAATGTTGGTCCTTACGCTAGCTAGAAATAGAAAGCTAAAGACTATCTCGACATCTGCGCTTTACTTACCCTGGAGCACGGAGGCGTGGTGTGTACATACATTGTGTGTCACCATGCACAGAATAGGACCGGGGATGAGAAGAGGGCACTACTACTACCAGTAGCAGTGGAAAATAATAATATAAGGAGCTGGAGCTGGAGCCCAACAGAGAAAAGACCAAAAGCAACAAGGGAGGAGAAGGAAAGTGTACATATCGCGGTGACATTTCTACCCACCTTCCCATTTCCTCGGTCTACTAGCTGAGATGGTATCTGCATACATCATACATCTATCTCTGATCACATGTGTGCTTCCGCACGTGGTACAGCGGTGGATACATACATATACACGGAAAACACACCAGGAAGAAGGAATAAGACCTGAATTTATTTATATATCTAGAACTAGCATAGGTTGCGTTTAAGTCCACAAAAGGAATAGAATGAGGAGCAAGAAGCAAGAAGGGCCTTCTGCGGGCAAAAGGCGGGTCCTTATTTTTTGAAGATCCTATTCTCTGTCACAAATAAACCCGAGTTGGAAAGGGACTCTGTTTTGTGTATTGGGGACAATCAGGACAACCACTCGAGCAAGTACTGGAGATAGAGGACATATTGTCAACTTGTGCTGCACATGCCTCCTTGTGTTGAACAACAGCAAGTCTGTAGAACTTCCTGTGGTACTGCTACCTACACTGCTTCTCTAATAAATGTAATGCTATTAGTAGTGGTACTAATAGTATGATGATGATCAAGTTGAGTATTTATTGGGCAAAGGATCGCTTAAGTTTTATATTGCTCATCGGAAGATCTATTTTTCATTTTGTGGTTCTTAGGCGGGTATCTCGGAGCATCAATAGAGCGACCGAAAACCAGTATTCATAACTTTTTGCGGTTCGTCTGGCTCTACCAAGAGCCAATCTAGCTGCTGTCAAATGGTGTGACTGCCAAATCCGGTCGGTGTCACTTGCGTCTCGCAAGAGGATGCGAATTCATCGAGATGGGAATAAGTTCCCTGTTGCCTGTTCCTTGTATGCCAGCCCATCGAATTCTATCCTTCTATGTTGGATGTTGGATGTTTGATGTTGACGTCTCCTTCCCTTGGAGTTTTTTTATTTAAAATCGCTCTTCGTCACCCTATTCCTCTGGGAAAAGGTCACGGTCGATCTTGTCGTAAAGAAATTCACGGCGGAAAACGATATCATTTTACGTTTTCGGCAAAAAATTAAATAGGGTGAAGGATAGAAGATATATGATGGAGTTTTAGTTTTTTTTCGATTGTCCGGGAAAAAATTTTGCAGTATTATAGGTGACCATATTGGATTTTATTTTAATAATAATTTTTTAAATTAATATTTTAAATTTATGTAATACTTTTTTGTTAATTTATGTCATGATTTTTTAATGAGGTTTCAATTAAATTTAAAATAATTTAAGTATTTTAATTAGATTAAATATTCATAAAAAAATAATATGTCTAAAAATTGATTTTAGGATAAAATATTTGGTAAAAAATATAATTATTTTCAAGAGAATAAGATTTTTATTTTATTACTTAACTTTGAAAACTAAACTCTTTACAAGCGAACAGATTTAGTGACCATACGCCACCTGTTGGAATTTTTCAGAACTAGCTTGATTATAGGATAAAATAATTGGTAAAAAACAGAATTATTTTTGAGGAGAGAAAGTGATTTTTATTTTATTACTTAAGTTTGATAATTAAACTCTTTTCAAGCGAAGAGATTTAGCGACCATGCGCCACCTGTTGGAATTTTTCAGAACTAGCTTGATTTTAGGATAAAATAATTGGTACAAAACATAATTATTTTTAAGAAGAGAAAATGATATTTACTTTATTATTTAACTTTGCAAACTGAACTCTTTTCAAGCGAACAGATTTAGCGACCATGCGCCACCTGTCAGAATTTTTTCGAACTAAGTTTAAATAAAAAATTACATGCGGACGTATAAAATTGTTGGAAAAATTTTTGAAGTTCATGTTAAGATTAAAGACAAATACTTTAACGTACGACACACAAAACAATATCAATCAGTGCCTTGTCTAGTGTTTCAATCGTCTCGAAGTTATCCTTTGGAGATGCTGGTGGATAGCCGAGTCTTTGTTCTATCTCCCACAAGATTCGCGCAACAATCTACGGGATTTCGCACTTTGCCGTTCCTTTGAGACAGCCACCGGAGAACAAGTGAGTCTCGGTTGTTACACGAGAACCTAACACCGTAGCCCAGAGAATAGCACCGCTTAACTTTGGCATTATCGGTTAGAATTCCTGATGCCACCTGTACCTCGGGTTTCACACCACTCTGCTCTTTGTCACTCTCACGCTCGCAGACAATCGTTTGTCCTCAGTTAAATGTTAATGCGGGCCATGTTAATGCCCCGAAGATGAGAATAAGAAGGGGAATTTTCCATTCCAGATTCAGTTTCCAGCCTCAGGTTAATTCCCTCCTGGGACACGGAGGCAACTGGAGGATCTTCTCTCCTCATCTGGGATCCAGGTTGTCCAAGTCAGTGGCAGCTTGAGAATGCGGCATTTACCCGTCCTCACTTTGAATAAGACAGAGACAAAGATAGAGCCTGTCCTCGCATGGATCATCCATTGTATTCTCAAGTTGAACAATCGACGACGGCATGCACTGAATCTGTCCGTGTCACTGGCTCTCTTATTTTACCGCTCCGCACTCTCGTCTCCGATGCACCAGTTCACCAGCTCAACAGCTCACCAACATCAACATCCTCTTCCACCTCGTTGCTGCAGCGACGAACTACGACATCACCGCGCGGGATATAGAGCGCAAAAACGGTGCCTCTGATGCGATTCGCCGTTCGCGCCAACGCATTTTATGCTGTGCCGCCTGCCCGATACTTCGATATACTCCGATGTGTTTGCCATGCCCGAGACCGTTTTATACATCGGTCAATAAAGTTCTAATGCGTACAAGATTAGTCACTAGCTAAACAAGGATTTTTTTTTATTTATGGAAAAAAATTTTTTTTGATAGAACAATTTGAAAATTTCCTTTAAAATAGAAAAAAAAAATCTTGAAACTTAATCTGTCTTATTAAAATTGGCAAGCACAAGGTTAGTTAACAAAAAAAAAAGGCACTTTTTTCGAGTTAAAATTAACGTTAAGGGTAGAAAAAAAATTTTTATGTCAAAAATACTGAATAAACTTCTAGGAAATTTATTTCAATTAAAAAATAATTTTTATTAAGCCCATCGACTGAAGAAAATTTTAAATAATTTTTTTTCTCACGATATTTTTTAGAGTATCAGAACCGCGACTTCAAAAAATTTTCAAGTAAAAGTCTAAAAATTAGAATCTTGGAGCTCTAAAAAATTATTTTTTTAAGATTTTTATACGACCATTTTTCACTGAAATTTGATATAAATATTTGGAAAATTTTCAGACGTCTGCTATATGCAGTATAATTTATTTTTTAATTTTAGAAAAATTATCAAATATGAAGTATAATAAAAATTATTAAAAATGATACTTGCTATTTTATTTTTAATTTTAGAACTCAATTTTGTTGGAATATAGGTCGTTATTTAGACACCAAAGTTTAAAATTAATTTGTGGTATCGAATATTATTTCGAGGAATGAATGTTTATATGATATATTGTACTGTACTTTTTATAACTATTGACGTTTTTAAAGATATAAGCTCATTCCGATGTTGCACTCATCAAGAGCTTTCATTTGAGTACCCACATGCATTTTCATATATTTTTCATACATACATATATATAAAATATATAAATATATGAAAAAATGATGTTGGTACTTGAATGAAAGGTCATGATGAGTGTAGCATCGGGATGAGCTTATACCTTTAAAAATGTCGATAGTTCACAAGGTACAAAGTCATTTCTTAATTTTGTTAAACTGCACTGTATTTTTTCAACTATTGACAATTTTAAAGATATAAGCTCATCCTGATGTTACACTAATCAAGAGCTCTCATTTGAGTACCCACATGCATTTTGATATATTTTTCATATATACATATATATAATATGTATAAATATATGAAAAATTGATGTGGGTACTCAAATGAAAGGTCTTGAAGAGTGTAACATCGAGATGAGCTTATATTTTTAAAAATGTCAATAGTTCACTAGATACAAGGTCATTTCTTAATTATGTATCTAGAGATAGAGCATTTTCGAATGCAGCTTAAATACTTATCATCATAAATTGATTATTGGAGAGAAAAACCTATTTTATCATATAAATACACTGGCCACAAAATTTTGCTTATTCTCTTAATAATATAGATTATTATTATTGTTATTAATAAGTGTGTATGACTGAAAGATCATTACACTCTTTCATTTCATTTTTAGTCAATTGATCACAAGAGCGCTTCTTGTAAAAATATTCCTTTTGAGTCATAATTTAATAAAGGCATTATAATAGATGAACTAAATTTCATAATTTATTTAAAGTAATATACCCATAATCTAACAAATTTAATTTAAAATATCTGATCATACATCACATATTGTTTTCCTTTATGAAAAAAAAAACCTCGTAAAGAATAGTACAATGAATGAAACACTTTGAATGCATAATGAATTTAAAAAATGACGGGATCGACTTTTAGTTATAAAATTCTCGGTTGTGCATATTTTCAGGCGGTTCCTGTCAGCACTGGCATTTGCGTTTTAAAATTTAATTTAGCGGTTTGTTAACCTTTTTATCTGTTTTTATTGTCTACTCTATTTCAATTACTGTCTGGGTGGAGGGTGTGTATAAAAAATAGTTTCGCCGTTTTATTATTCATGGTGTATCTTTTGTACAAATATATTCAAGGCCCGGGAATTCAGACAACAATTCAGGCTGCGTGTCTGTAATTGGCGGAAGATCCACGACGCAGCTCTCGGCTCTCTGCCCGTTGTTTAGTTGTTTTCGTGTAAGATCTGCTTATACGTAAGAATCTCGAGGACAGGCACATTCACAACAGTAACATCAACACGTACGATGTATCCATGAGTAGACCGGGTTGGCTGTAACCGGGGAAGAAAATAAAGAAATGCGAAATGCTCTGTATAGTATCCGAGCTATTATGTATGTATAAAATCCACACACACACACATACACATATGTAGATACTTTGATACAATACACAAGCAAAGAGTGATACTGAGCGGAGCTTAAGCCCGAGAATGTCGAAATGTAGAATGAAAAGAAGATGAAGACGAGCCAGAAAATAAAAATAAGTGTAGCAGAGGAAGAAAAATACTCGGCATTAAAATAAATAAAAGATCCGAGAAAAAAAGAGTTTAAATAAAGGACCAACAATAAGAATAAAGAAAGTGGTTCTCTTTAGAGGTGTATCGTCAACCAGTGAAAGGTGGAAGGAAAGATAGAAGACAGAAGGGTGAAAAGAACCCGTGGAGGCGCGAATTCACTGCTTCGGGCACTGTCTCACCCGATTCTCCAGAGCCATGGGATTAAACACCCAAGTATACGGCCAGAGGATGCTTTTTAATATAACGACCGAATACTATAAAGGACACGTTCTGTTGGAGATGGAGAATGCCGATTGGAGAACGCCAATCTTACTTTATAGATCCATTTATTTATTTGATTAAGTTTTTATCATTTTTTTAAGTAACAGATATCTTTAAATTTATTATTATTATTATTTTTTTTAATATCAAATATTAAAAATTAAAAATTGTTGGTGTTATTATTATTATTAATTGTGAACTAAAATTTTGCTTTATTAAATAATGACTTATGTTAAATTGCACTGTATTTTTTTAACTATTGATGTTTTTAAAAGTATAAGCGCATCCCGATGTTACACTCATCAAGAGCTTTCATTTGAGTAGCCACATGTATTTTCATATATTTTTCATATATAGAAATATATAAAATATATATAAATATATGAAAAATTGATGTGGGTACTCAAATGAAAGGTCTTGATGAGTGTAATATCGGGATGAGCTTATATCTTTGAAAAAGTCAATAGTTCTCAACATTCAAGGTCGTTTCTTAATTATCTTAAATTGCACTGTACCTTTTTAACTATTGATATTTTTAAAAATATAAGCTCATCCTGATGTTATACTCAACAAGAGCTTTCATTTAAGTACTCACATGTATTTTCATATATTTTTCATATATACATATATATGATACATATAAATATATGAAAAATTGATGTGGGTACTTAAATGAAAGGTCTCGATGAATGTAACATCAGGATGAGCTTATATCTTCAAAAATGTCATTAATTGACAAGATACAATGTAATTTCTCAATTATTGACATTTTTTAAGATATAAACTCATTTCGATGTTACACTCATCGAGACCTTTCATTTGAGTACCCACATGGCATTTTATATATATTTTATATATATGGTATTTGTGAAATATATAAATATATAAAATATATGAAAAGTTGATGTGGGTACTTAAATGAAAAGTCTTGATGAGTGTAACATTAGGATGAGCTTATATCTTTAAAAATGCCAATAGTTCATAAGATACAAGGTCATTTCTTAATTATGTTAAACTGCACTGAACTTTTTTAACTATTAATGTTTTTAAAGATATAAGCTCATTCCGATGTTACACTTATTAAGAGCTTTCATTTGAGTACCTGCATGCATTTTGATATACTTTTCATATATACATATATATAACATACATAAATATATGAAAAATTGGTGTGGGTACTCAAATGAAAGGTCTTGATGAGGATAATATCAGGATGAGCTTATATCTTTAAAAATGTCAATAGTTCTCAAGATACAAGGTAATTTCTTAATTATGTATCTAGAGATAGACCTATAATAATATGAAATCATGAAAAGGCAGAACTCTAGGTCAAGGCCTTTCTAATGATACCAAATTTAACTATAAAAACCCATTTTATCATATAAATACACTGGTCACAAAATTTTGCTTATTCTCATAATAATATAGATTATTATTATTATTCACAATTTTTTTTAAATTGACAGCTATTGGCGAAATCATCAGTATTTATTTGAAAACTTCCATACAAATATACTTTAAATTTATTTTTTTCGATAACTCCTCATTTATACTATTCTCATCCACCATGTAACTTACACATCATCTATAAAATATATAATGCATTGTTTTTCTGAAAAGGCGATATATATTTAAGTTTATATTGGCATATACAGCTTTACAAATCGGGTGGTTTTTTATTATTATATTTATATATTTACATTTATATATATTGAGCATGATATGAAGTATATAAATAAAAATAAATACAGAAGTATATAACATATATTTGCCAGTCGAGAAAATCAATAATAAAGTCGCGAGCTCACTCCAAATAAAAGTATCTATGTGTAGAGAGTGATAGAAAGACCAATTGGTAAGGATCATAAAATGGCTGGCTGGTATTTGCTCATCTTGTGTTTGCTCAATCCTCAAAGTTCTTTTTTCCAGCAATCGAATGAGAGAAAATAGAAGAAAAGAATCTGGAGCCGCGTTTCGCTCAAATGAAAACACAATTATTAGAACTGAAACTTGAAATGCTTGACTGTGATCAGTCCTGGGAATTGAGAAAATATAAGTCAATATCCTCACCGACTCCCAACTTATGACTTTTATAAAACTTTTTTCAGTTTTTAAATAATATTGATGAACTAGTTATTTATTTATTATATTTTTCTTGTGATATAACAGGTTATATATCGGTATATATATAACGATACCTAGATTTATATTTGGAGCAATAAATTTCCGATAACTTTTTGACCCATTTAACTTGCGAAGTTACTTTAATGAAATATAAATCTTTAAAGTTTCGACAGCTCGTATTTGAATCTATTTAAATATTATTAAACTTGGTTAATAATGTGTATATAGAGAACATTTTAATACATATATACATTATTAATTAAGGTAATTAATTTAACCAGAAGGCTTGTCAATATTCTTACTGTGAAGACGTTACACTCTTAACTAAGTCAAGAAGTTATTTTATTTTATAATTATATATAACATTACTTCCTTTAAAAACTTCATAAGTTTATTTTTCGCTTTTATAAATAATATTTCAATTTTATTTTAAACTTCAATTTAAAATTTTTCTGTAAAAATTCTTACGTTTTTGATTTAAATAAAAAAATCAATGAATTTATTTTTACACGCTTTTTATTAACTTTACTTGTACGTTTGTAATCGACTTCTTTGGGCGCGATTTTGACCCACTTTTAACGGCCAGATTTCTTTCAAACTTTGTAGATTTATCGAGGACCGATGACAATACACTAATTTGTTATACACTAATTTAATAAGATTATTCCATTATTCAATTTACAAAAGAAGATTTTTGTTAATTTATATAAATTTTAACTATAGTTAATAAGACAAAAATTGATGTTTTAATTTTAATTTTAATTTCCAATCATTATCTTTAATCGATTTATCTAATATTAACAAATTTTCGAATACCAAAAAGAATACTAAAAAGTAAAAAATAAATAATAGTTTTAAAAAACTAAAAAACATGCTTTTTATAGAAAACTAAACTAAAGAATAGAAAATAAATTTTAATCCTTTATTAAAAAGTTGATGTGACGTTTTTCACTGTTGTCGTTTTTCGTTGCTATGGTAACCACTTTGGCAACGGTTACCATAGCAACGGTTACTATGGCAACGGCTAAATATTAATAATTCAAATTTAAGTTCTCTTCCATATTTAAAATATTTAAATAACTTAATCTTGAGAATTTGGACAGTAAATGAAGGTATTAAATTATAAGAATTGCAACGAAGAAAATCTTTGAGCTTCTTACAGGTGTTTATGCCAAATTCTTGCTCTATATGTCTAAAAGTGTCCCTCATTGTACAATTAATATTTAAGTTCTCGTCTATATTTAAACTATCTTCATTTATTGTCCAAATTCCCAAGATTAAGTTATTAAATATGTTAATGATTAAAATTTGCCAAAATATTGATTAATTAAATTATCGATAATAAACATTGTAATAAAAACGCGCAAAGCGCGCTCAATTTTCTAGTCAATATAAATTAATAATAGTGTAAATAAGAAAAAATTGTTTTATTTTGAAAAAAGCGTGGAGTGCTTTTTAAAATATTATCGAAATAATAATTCTTCTTATATCTGTCAATGAAACATTTATAACTATTGACACCATGCACCCCACGGATTTTTTAAAATAAAACATTTTTTTCTTATTTACCCTATTATTAATTTATATTTATTAAAATTTATTTTCTATTTTTTTTTTAGTTTTCTATAAAAAGCCTTGCTTTAGTTTTTGTAAACTATTATTTATTTTAATTAATGAATTATCAATAAAAATAATCTTAACTAAACTTCAAAATTTAAAAAATTGATACCGACTAAAAAAATTGTCAACCAACCCCTAAAACTCTCCCGCAAAAATATTTTCACACGAATAAAAAAAGTCCGCCCCTTTTACCCAACCCAAACTAGAAAACCGACTGTAATATTATTTAAAAGCCCCAGCAATGCAATTCTTCTCAGGTGACGTATAATTTAAGCTTGGATCGAATTCCTTCCGTCCTCAGTTGAGTCCCAGTCTACTCCCCGACTCCCACATGAACTTGAGGACGTTCGAAGTGCCCCCTACTGACGTACAATCACGATCTGCGGCATAATAAAGGCTCCAAAAATAAAACGAAAAAAAGTACGCAAGAAAGAAAGAAAGGTATAATAAACAAAACCAAAAATTAAGATAAAAAACACACAAAGTAATGTCGGTGTTCCCACAATCACTATTTAGTATTTTGTATTGCTCGGTCTCTTAGCACACACAGAAATTCGTCCTCTGATTTCCGGTCGGTGGCGATGAATCGCGACAGAACAAAGATCCAGCAGCCGCTGAATATACAGTCAGGTTTCTCCGAGCCAATGATTTTTCGTCATTCATCCACCGATCTGCTCTGTTTGTCCACCTCCAGCTTGTAGAATAACAGTCTATATACATATATAGAGGGATAAAGTAGAGAAGTAGAGAAGACAACATTCGATCTCGGCGTCTAAGTATAAGTATGAGTATAAGTATAAAGAAAACCCTCGAGAAGTGAACCAAAATAAAGAAGACCTACAAGATGGACTTCTCTGTGACAGTGTCTGTCTACTGACATAGACATAGACAGTTAAACCCATCGATTCACCACGGCTTAGTCTGTTGAAATGTCTTCTGTTATATATATATATATAATACCGCTACTTACTATTCGCTACATTGTACGTCTATCTATGTGTATGTCTCTATCTATCGCGGGTTCAATAGGAATGGCAACCGAAGGAATAGTATAGAAGGAAGAAGAAATCGAGTAGAGGGAATGGGTATTCACCCCAATCATTATTATTATACAGTATATACATAACCATAAGCACCAAAGATTACATGGACAGCGCACTTTAAAGCGCTGAGCAAACACCAAATTACTTTGTACATCCTCTCGTGTGAATTGTCCCCAGTTTAGGCCGAGATCCTGGGTCCTGAACAAACATGTCATCGAGAGACTGGATTACTTTTTTTCCGTAGGCAAATATATCTACGCTTTCATTCACGAAATATGCCTTGCTAGAATAATAGTCTGGGTGGAATAGAGTTTGAGGAGGAGAATTTTAGTTATTTGATTATGAATAAATAAGGTACTGAGGAGTAATGAGGCTTAGCTAAGGAATATTTGGGATGAAATTAAAAGGATATAATTTAATTGACTATTTTTTTTTTTACAATGACTTTGTTAAACTTTTACTTCATGTCAATAATTTTTTTTGTCTGATAATGTTCAATAATCTTTAATAATTATTAAATAATGTTTAATAATTGTTTAATAATGTTTAATAATTGTTTAATAATGTTTTATAATTGTTTAATAATGTTTTATAATTGTTTAATAATATTTAAAAATTGTTTTTGTCTGACAATAAATTGAAAAATAAAGTTTATGGTCATTTAATTTTTTTTTGTCCATTAATTTATTAATAGGAAGTCATTTTTAGACTTTTCATAATTTTTATAATTATTTTTAATGAAAAAAAATTTTTTTCGCTCAAATCGCAGCTTTATTGCTTATTCAAGTGCATTTTCTTTAAAATTGTAACAGAATATATTTTATTACAAATAACTAGTCATATTATACCTACTGAATTTTTATTACTTAGTGTATAATTTCCTGCAATTGTATTGTTATTAAAAAAAATTTTTTATTACTACTTTTTTAATGTATAAATTGTATTTATTTTACTGTATTTGAAAAAAGAATTTTTTAGTTTCTATTTAAGTTAATTGTGCAATAATTCTCACTCTATGCTACAAGAGTTAACAATAAATAAATAAATATTACAAATAATAATAAAATTAAACATTTAAAAAAATTGTAAAAATTAATGCTTATTTTACAATAGTCGCATAATTTTAGCCTACCTCAACATCATTAAATAGTCCAAACATCTTTAGTATTCAAGATCAACAATAAGATTATTATTTCCGAAATTAACATAATTATTCATCTAAAATACCAACATATTAAATGTATAATTATAAATTGCTTTATATCTTACTGAGTTTCAAATATGTAATTTTGTTTTCTTTATTAACAAAAGAAATTATATTTTATTATTTTATCTAAAATGTCTTTAAAAAATTACTAAAATTTATCAATAAATTTTTTTTTAGTCCAAAAACTTAAAATAATTAAAAAATTATGATCTTGAACTATAAAATTGACAAAATAACAGCTGCCTGATTTTGATAGAGTGTATTTTGAATATTTAGTGCCCTAAAGTAGCCGTTTCGTCCAAAAGGAAATACATTCTTGATGAAGTACATCAGTGAAGCGGGTCGGCTATCCCCGGAAGGTAAAGAAAGAGGACAGCGCCAGTTACTGTCTGTCCTGATCCTTGACGACAGCGTGACACGCCGTTCTATTCGTTCCATCCAAGCTGAGCAAATAGACTAAGCTGATTCTTATTCACCGTGGATGGTGTATTCTGCTCTGTATGCTCTTCTCCACTCTACTCTAGATACATACCTTGTATTATATTATATTATATTATATCAGTACATAAAATATACTATAAATTGTAATACAAAGTACACAATACGATTGTGTCCGAGTCATTGTGAGTGCATTAATATCTCATTTGGTATTGTGGTAAACGAGTTTATCTCGACAATCATTTATTTCTCTATTTGCACTGCCAGTGCAAGACTATTATCGTCTATATGTACTTGATATTTGATTCATTGATGCATTGACGGGGTTAAGGCTTAAGGCGAGGTCCATCAAAGCACAGATGGGGGATTAATCCATGGGATGTCAATGTGAATACAAATGTACTTACTTTTATTTCGATCCTGTCTAATTGCAAGGATCCTTTGATACGGATTCAACATCCTCATTGGGGATGTCGCGCTGTTTGAGCCAAATGGAGCTTTGGATTGAGGAATGCATTATCAGAAGAAGAAGAAGGTTCAAAGAGAAATTGGAGCAAGAGACAAAAGACTCTATTGCAGGTATAGAGAATTGACAGATGTGATTTTAAAAAAATACACAGAAAAAAATTAAATAATAAATAGTAATTAATTTTTTAATCTATTAACAGATTATTATTGAAATGTTAATAAATAATTTTGTGAATTTATTAACAATTCTTTTATATTAGTGTATACACGGAAAAAAGTAAACTGTAATATTCACACAGAGAAAAATTAATTATACTACCTACTATACTAAAAGTAAATTGTAACGTTTAAATGGTAAATATTATAAAATGAATTGTAAAATCACGATTTTACTGTTTGAAATGGTAATTTTTAGCAGTTGATCATTACTTATTATAAATCGACTGTTATTTATTATAGTTTACTTTTTTCCGTGTAGAAAAATGACAGCTGTGGTTATAAAAGTAAAGTAGTTGTCGTTTTTTTAAATGTCTTATTTTTTTAAGCCCAATAAATTTCTTTATAAGAAAAATTTGTAAAGGTGGATTTATTTGAGGAAAAAATGTTTTTTCTAGAAAAATATGTCACGTGAATCATCGACAATTTTAAATCCCCGACACTTTAATTTATAGAAAAGTAAATATTTACATAACAGGATTTATTAAATTTTTCTACTTAAAAATTCCATGTCAAAAGAAAATTTTGATTTATAAAGTGATATTTTGGTTGACTCAACAGATGAAAAATGTGACCAGATATACTAAGTGTCTCACCCTGATCTTTAAAGATAACGTTTTAAACCAGAGAAAATTTTAGATAACGTCTTGTAAGACATATTTTTAAAAGTTTAACAAGTTACATATTCAAAAAATATATTTTTATCGACGGTAATTTTCTAAAGTTAATTTTATTATTATTAAAGCACTAAATTTTTGTTTAAAAAATTTACTGTCAGAGTCTTAATTACTTTTGACAAAATTATCACATCATCGAAGTCACTTAAATGTCACTATGCATGTTTGGAATAATAAATTTGGATTACACAACCATTTTTTATAACAAAATTTTTTTTTAGTAAGTGTCAACAAGGATAAAGATAATTATTCACAAACCATCAACCATTTCGGCATAACGATGACTAGGTATACATGTTCCAGCAGAGATCCAAGTAGAAGTGCAATAAAGGTCGGAATTGCAGCAAGGATAACCTGCGCTCTCGTGGCACTAAAAAAATCAATATTAATACCAATAATAATATAAATAACGTAAATTCTTTAGTGTTAATCTACATACCCATTGACCAAGTTCGTAGCAACCATCGACAAAGTTGACCGAAGCCAGGAGTCCAACCACGGCGATGATTCCGATCAACAAAAATTTATGCATTATTTAATTATTATTAGACAAAAACTTAAAGTGTTAAAAGTATAACTTTCATATGACTAATTGCATCAGAAGTTACTTTTTATATACAAGCCTGTTGGTTGTTTGTCTCTCAAGATAAGTCGTGACATTTTGTACTGGTGATTTTTCATCTGATTGGCGTATAACTTTGACATCTTATCAACTGATAGCTTTCGTATTAATAAAATAAGTAATGAGTTAATCGAGACTCGAATTCTCAAAGTTATATAATTTTTTTGCTCTCAACAAACATATAATTCTTCTTATCAAAAAGCATTTTTTAATTTTAAATACAAAAAAAAATAATAATAATAACAACAACAACAACAACAACAACAACAACAACAACAACAACAACAACAACAACAACAACAACAACAACAACAACAACAACAACAACAACAACAACAATAATAATAATAATAATAATAATAATAATAATAATAATAATAATGCGTTACAATAGAGAACAATTTTAATAAAAATAAAGTAATAAATTATTGTTAGGAACTATAAAATTGATTTGAAAAAAAAAATAGTATCATCATTGTTGTTGTTGTCGACCATCGGAGTTGTTTTCTCGAGAGTATATTAAGCGAAGTGGATAAATCACCTCGTGTATCGTAGAGAGTGAATACTCAAGGTGTATTGAAGCTGAGTGTAAAGATGTGTCGTTCAGTTCGTATCCTATATTCGGTAGAAAAAAGGAAGAGGAAGAGATATCTGGTTTAGAGTACAAGCCAACCGTATTATATGAAATAAGTAAAGCGACGATCTTTTCCCGAGCTATAGAGTTACTGTGGAGTTCTCCTGGCTCGTAGCTTGTACCTCTTGAACGGTTTAAGTCTATATCGCCGGATAGAAGACTATAGCCTGAAAACCCCTTAGGGAACTTCGAGTGCTAACGTTTGCTACAAAGTATCGAGAGCGACGAGTCGTGCGATAAGCACTTTCGCTAACTTACTTTTTTACGCCCAAAGGCGGTTACCTATTTTTTATTAAAATATGCCTCAGGTTTACTCCTAAAACCTAAAACCTCTACTTTATGTTTTTCCATTTGCAAGCTAAGTCACTTGTTCACAATCATATTGTTTTACTTTTTACTGGACAGATTGATTTTTTATTTTATTACAAGAGTTTATCTTTTAAAAATCACTTTTTATCTCATAAATTTCTAATTATTATTATTATTTTTAATAATAATAACAATAATAATAATAAAAATTTTTACGTATGTAATTAAGTGTAAAACAACCAACTTTAAACAGATTGATCTCATTTACGCAAGAATAATTTTTATAACACTCATAAGCTACAAAAAAACATCACAGATGTTTGTGTCTACTTTAATTACACTAATAACAGTATACGATATTTTCTATAATCCTCATTTATCAAAATACATTAATTGAAAAACGTCTACTAATATTTAAGTTTTCAAAACCGGTGTTTTTACCCTACTCCTCCAAATGTTTTCCAACATGATACTTCAATTTTTTTTCCACATGTTTTTTACTTAGTTCTTCAATAAATTATTATATTTTATTATTTAAAAAAAATTAATCATTTTTCAAACCTCCTACAATTTTTATTACAAAAAATAAAGTCGGTAATTATTCATGAGAGGGGTCAAACCTATTTTGGGCCATAACTAGGTGAAAAATTAACATTTTCAAATTTTTTTTTGTCGTGAAAGAAAAAAATAAAGATTTCGATAGTTTTTTTGCCTTCAGAAGTTGGAAAAAATTTTGGCTCTCATGTTTTTGGATAAAATTTCTATTTTATCTTTTTTTGATATATTTTTTTTAAGTTAAAAAAAAAAGTTGAGTATCACAATTTTCTAAAAAATTTATAAATTTTTTAGAAAATTTGTTAAAATTGTGATAATCTTTTTTTTTTAATTGTTCATTTTTTTTATGTATTTTTCAAAAAAAAAAATATTTCATTAAAATCAAATAGAAGTTTCGTTAAAAAAAATTAAAATTAAAATTTTTGACCCCACTTGTAAATATTTACCGAAAAAAATATTTAGTATAATTTTTCTTAAAAATTTTATGCTCTACAATTTTTAAATCAATAAAATTTTTTATAATTTCGATTTTATTTTCAAAAAAACTTCAAAATTTAAGTTTTTTGGACATATAAAAAAAATTTTCACGGATAATAAAAAATAATTTTATTCTTACGCTAAAAAATTTTTAAACTAATCATTAAAATTATTCTGAATAAATTAACTAATTTTCAAATAAAATTAAATCGATAAACTTTATATTGAACGCATTGACTTGAAGTAATAAAATAAAATGAAAGGACATTTATTAGATGACCCCACTTGTGAATATTAACGATAAAATCAATATAATTTTCATAGAACCAAAATAAAAAATGAATATATTTATTTTTTACGGAAGGTCCTTTCTTTTGTTAAATGTAAGTCCTCAACATCTAGATGAGTCGATTAAAAATTCATTTGACAACTGTTCAATACTTTAAAAATACGCGGAAGACATCCAAGCCTAGATATAAAATATACCTGTCGGATAAAAATATTCAACAAAATAAACCCTAAAAAAACATAACCGATATCTCAATTTATCTCTACTGCTTCTGCACATAGACTCTAATAATAAAAAAGGAAAAAAAAACCGCTTATGTCAATAAATGGAAAGTTTATATCCTCGTATTAAAATATTTACCCAAGAACTTTTTAATGGCGGGTATATAATTTTTTTTGATCCAATTTCGTCGTTGACTGAGTTTGGTACACTGAGCCTGTTTCTCGAGTTCCGGTGAGTTAGCTTTTAATTGAACGAGGAGCGACTCTGCAGTTCGAGGACTGCTCTGGATGCTAGTAAAGGTAAAGCTAAGATAGGTCAGCTGGTGTTTCTCCAGAAAAAACTCGAGCCAGATATATTATATAAAAAAAAAAAAAAAAAAAAAAAAAAAAAAAGAAAACTAATATTTTCAAAGGTGCCTCTGGTTCGGGCTTTGCGCACGGATGGATAGAATCATTTTAACGACATTATATTGAGACCAGCTAGGTAAACATAAAAATGTTATTCTCGAAGGTAAAAACTGGGATCTTCATTTCTCTAGACAACTATAACGTGAAGGTATTCTCATGGGGTTTAGGTTTTTCAGATCGAATCCCTCTTCGAATTTTAAAGTTACATATAATATTCGCCTGCTATTTCATTCCGTACTTTTATTTGTCGTATGTCGTTTCGGGGCTACTTGAATCCTCTAGGAACTACTAACTGTTCGTAATTAATTAAGAAGAAAAATTTTTGGCAAACTTTAACGATGTCAAATAATTAATTTCGGGTTTTATTATCAAAAAGGTCATCTTAGGACTATTTTTGACCATTTTTGGCCACTTGATATTTTAGTTAATTTGTAAAAAATTTAACTATTCAAGTGGAATTTTTATAGAATTTATGAATCAGTACATTTATACGAATTTAATTCATAAAGTCTTGCACTTATAGAAATATTTATATAGTAATTTGAAAATAAAGTGGCCAAAAAAGGTACACTGGCCACAAACGGTACTTCTACCTTATTCTAGTCTATATAAATAAAAAAATAAATTTTTTTCGGCATATTTTTCAAACACACAGTTAAAATTTTGCGTCATTGCGTCGTCAAAATTTTGTGTTAAATATTTAATACTTTTATGTGTAAATTTAACATTAATTGTGTTAAATTAACACAGGAAAATGTTAAATTAACACAAAAAAGTGTTAAATATTTAACATAAAAATTTTTAACACAAAATTTTTTAACGCAATGATGCAAAATTTTTTACTGTGCAAATTCAAAAAAATGTCTTTAAGAATTTTCTAAAATTTAAATTCTTTACAAATGATTGCTATTTTAGTGACGCAGCAAATCGTCAAAAGAGTTATTATAAAAACTATTTTTTTTTAAATAATTGATATGATATCTCAAGTTCTAATTAATTAATTCACTTGAAATTAATTATATACCTCTGAATATACCTGCAATAAAAAAATCCAGTACCGCTGCTTTACGCTCTTATTATATTATTTTTTTTTTCGTAAAATCTGAATCTGCTTCGATGATGATTTGCCCAATTAAAAATTATTTTAAACACTTTGAAGGAATTTAAAAATCATTATAGTCTACAAATAAAAATATAAATTTTTTTCGGCATATTTTTAAAACATACAAAAAAAATGTCAAAGAATTTTCTAAAATTTCAATTCTTTACAAATAATAGCCATTTTAGTGACGTCGCAAATAGTCAAGCAAATTTTTATCAAAACTATTTTTTTCAAAATAATTGACATATCTCAAGTTCTAATGAATTAATTTGCTTAATATTAACTATGAACGTTCTCATTACATCCCTCTAAAATCCTAACTAGAATAACCTCAAAATTTTGATTTTTACTATTTTAAAAAATCCCAAGTGAAAAAAATCGGGAAAAAATCGACCTCTTTATTCAAACATTCGTCGTTTTGCAAAAAAAAATTCTTTCTCTGTGGTAGGTAACTGTAACAACATCCTTTATAATTTTTTTGTTTGAAAATTTTTCGTATCCCCTCAAAATCTGAATAAATAAATGATAAAAAAATGAAAGCAAAAAATATTTCCTGATTTTTTTATTGAGCTTTAAAAAAGGTCCTAAATTGATACCTCTAGACTAGAATACCCTTTTTTAATATGCATACATGGCTCTACTCACTTTTCAGTCCTTTGCGAAGCGTTGAGGGAGGAAGATCATCAATACTGCGATCAAGTCTGAAAAAAATAAATTTATCAATGAAAGAGGCTCGAGAAAATGAGACGTCAGTTTTTGGAGATGGTTGTGCCAAAATAAGGCACTATTTTTTTAAAATAAAAGAGGCTATTTCAAAAATGATTAGTCATGGTTTTGACTCATCTGGTTTGGATCCCCCTAGTGTTTCCAAAAATTAGAATTAAAAGAATGTTATTAATTGCACGAGGCTTCAGTTCTTGACTTCTAAATTGAGTTAGAACAGAGACAAGACAAATGAATCATCGTTTCCTTCGTAGGTATCAAATATAAAATTAACTGATTTATTATAGAGAAATTTTTTGAAATCAGTAAAGAAATCTCGGAGGTCAATAAAGATAATATTTTTTTTTACGAATATAATCTTTAATTTTTGATTCTCAACGAAGAGAAAGCTAAGAATATGATTTATTTTTCTGCGGTCATATCAGCGAAAACGCGAGAGAGACTTATTCGTGCTACGTATAATTCCACATGGTTGTGCCTTCTCGACACAAGATTCAACACATAAGATCTCGTAAATAAAGAAAGGAGTAAGATGAAAAAGAGCTGATGAAATCTCTTTACTCGGCAACTATTTTCTCTGGCTTTTTTAACCTCGTGCCTTACCAGGTTAGACATAAGGCATCAAACAATAAAACAAGAGTTGTTTCATCAAGATTGTTTCCATTTCAAGTTTTAAGAAAGTAAACAAGGGTCAAGTGGGATTTCATTAAGACTCCTTTTGAATTAACAATCTCAAATTGTTTAGTGGAATTAAGAATTATTCTTTCTAAAAAGATACTTGTAAAAAAATTTTTTTTTGATCAAATATGACCATACATGCTCACAAATGATCATATATAATTATATAAGACCATATATGTCCACATCAAATACTTTCATGCGTTTGCATATGATCATATATGTGATATGAATTTTTGCATGAAAAATTTTCGTCGCGATAAATTATTACGGACTCATAAAAGATACGGAGCCATATTTAAATCATTTTTTGTACAATGAATATATTAATAATGTTGGAATAAACAAATTACCGATGATCCATTATTGTCTCCACTGATAGAAGGATTTGTTTATAGTTAAAAATATTTGTTAATATTTAACAAATCATTTATTAGAGACCACTTTTTAGTTCTTAACAAATATTTCTTAGTATTTAAAAAGATTTATTAATATTTAATAAATTAATATTAGATTTATTAAATACAAACAAATTATTTTAAATACTAAGAAATATTTGTTTAATACTAAAAAATGGTCTCTAATAAATAATTTATTAACTATTAAAAAATATTTTTTAATACAAATAAATCCTTCTATCAGTGTAAGATATTATTGTAGGATTAATTTTGGCAAAAATTAATTATGATATTGATAAATATTCAACTGATAATTTATTACTGAGAAATTATGACCTAAGAAATTTTATCTTGATAAATAAGTGAGCCTCAAATTCATATATGATCACATATGTTCATATATGACCGTATATGTTCATATATATTTACAAATAACCATACATATTTTTAAAAATGACCATATATATTCATATATGACCAAATATGGCCATATATATGGCGACATATGAACATTTTTTCACAGATACTCTTTAAAAAAAAAAAAAAAAAATTTTATCAAATTCTTAAGCGTCTTAAAACTTTCAATAGAGTTAAAATTATTCAAATTTTCTACTGCTCCACTTTAACAACTCATCAATTATTAACACCAAAATTGATACTTTCAATTTGCATAACTTATAACCACTAAAAATTAAACGAGAAACTACATTAAGGCTAGCATATGGCTGTAGGGTAGAAATTTAATCAAGTAGCTAGTGTCTATTACATAATCCATATCGGCTTTAAAGTCTGGGCCGATATTAAGGGCGAGTGTTATTCCACTGGGTAAATCGCCTAGGGCATCTTCGGGGCGCAACTCTCTTCAAATTCATCCATATATACACGTAACATATGATACACCCGAACTCCTCGAGTATCATCATCAAAACAATCTCGATTTGAAAACTAACTATGTAACAGTAACACCCCACAACAAGTGGAAACGCGGGCCAGGTTAGAATCCGCATAATATGATACCTTCAAAATGAAAATAGCTGTTGAAAGGCCTCGGGCGCTCTTGTGTTAAACTACGGTCAGTTTTGTACATTCATGCTCATGTATATTAGCAAATAAATTTTTCTATTTAAAAAAAAAAATGTGACGATTTTTTTTTTTTTTTAATGAAATAAATTATCCATCAATTAAATCTTCTAAAAAACTCTTAATTCTCATCATTAAATCTCGACAAAACCTTCTACACGGAAAAAAATAAATAGTAAATGCAACATGATGCAGTCGTGGTAAATGAACATGATGAAATCATGTTGCAGCCACATGATTTGTCATGTCTCGGCTACATGACAATCATGTTGCGGTAGCGTGAGAAAATCATCTGTAAACAAGACACTTAATTTAAAATTAATACTAATTTAATTACTTTTATCACAGACGAAAGGTATTGGCGATAAAAATTGTATATAATTTAAATAAACAAAGATATCGTTCACAAATTGTATAATTCGATAATTTACTCTTATTTTCATCTGCAATATTAGAAATCCTAAAAAACCTAGTTACTTTATGATAAATAATATTTCTGAAGCATAAATATTAAGTTGTTGCAGCTTAATTTTATGCTATTAAGGCTACATGAAAATCATATTGCTGCCACATGATTTTTCTCATGCTACCGCAACATGATTGTCATGTAGCCGAAACATGACAAATCATGTGGCTGCAACATGATTTCATCATGTTCATTTACCAAGACTGCATCATGTTCCATTTACTATATATTTTTTTCCGTGTAATAAATGCATCACCCTCTTCAAACAATATCACACCTTATATTTATTAACATAATCTCACTCTCACTTATTATCATCAAAGTTAACCATGCCCTCAAAGTTTGAGTAATTGCAGGCTAGAAGAGCTCCCAGCGCAATGCTTTGTTTGATGAGCAATAAATAATTCTTACCAAATGAAATCCCCTCATAAATATACCTCGAAAGTAGGTAGAGACTCCTCCCGAGCTGGCAGTTTCCAACGGCGAAGGTTTATGCCCCGGCTTTTCATGTCCACCGTCCACTGTTACTATTACTGTAACTGTTACTGTTATATTACATCCAGTATCCAGCATGTAGCAGTAAATATACACCGAATATGACCCAATAGCTGGTCAGAGGACAAAAACCGTCCCTGTTATTCGTAGCTTCTCTTCCTTGTTACACATAACACAATACCATCGGTTCTTACCACCCTGGGCTACTGAAACAGTGCTTAAGCGCGGCCACCACGTGTCCTTGGTCCCTCTGTGCTCTACACATAGACTTCTACACTTCTATACCTAACCCGACAAATCCCAATCCCGACGAAGCCATAAATTTCCTCCATACCCGGCATGCCATTGCACTCGGGCACTTTCGTGCGGTCACCAGTAGCAAAGGAGGGAGGAAATGTCGCTTACCATGCGTGCAACAGAGACAAAGTACTCTTATCCTTACAGCGGAAATAAAACTAGGAGCTTCTTTCTTTCAGCGAATCGCATGTTTCTCGCTGTAGTTCCTACTTTTTTTTCTCCAATATTATTATTATTATTATTACGACTATTTTTCGCGATTTTTCTGCACATGCGGACCGAAGTTCGCAAGCAAAGGGGTCCCGCGGGTCAGCCGCGAAAAAAGTCTCTCTTCTGATTGTTCGGGACCCAGAGAGGCAATAAGAGGCAAAAAGAGCGGTCGTATGAGCACGAGCATAATGATACCTGCAAGACCTATCGTGGACCTCCCATGTTATCTCGAGTCTCGCAGCGTGAGTCCAGGATGTATGCTGCTCCGCCTCGACTTCCCTTGACCCACTGGCACGCTTTGAGCAGCGCATCACTACAGTCTTCACACTATATTAGCCTCTGCATATAGATACACTGATAGAAGGATTTATTAACTATTAATAATTTAATTTATTTGAAGACAATTATTTAATTTACTAGCTGTAAACCTATCAGAGTATCTTTTGTTTATTTTATACCTTTACTAGCTATTACTCGCCCGCTTCGCTGGGCGTTTTATAGAATTGCATTTTTAGATCTAGACTTGAAATTTAATTAGAGTATTGTTTTGACTTGCACAAATTCCCAATTCTATCGAATTGTTATGCACCTTTTATCCATGTAATTATTCTAGCTAATATTCATTGTAACTTTCAATGTGCAATCATTATAACATTCCCGAGTCTTTCTTACAAAAATGAATAATAATTGATATGAAAAAAAAAATTTGTAATGACCATTGAAAGTTTCAGTTTAAGAAATTCCAGGTCTCATAAGTGAAGAAATCTGCCTAGTATATAAACATAACCAATAGAATTAAAAAATGTATTTTAAACAAATGACAATCCAATGGAATAAATTTAGTAACAATAAAAATTCATTATTTTTAAGTCAAAAAAATATAGGTTTCGGATAAGTAATCACCACCATATCATATACTAAAACTTTCTCCAAAACACGCTGCATTTTATGATATAAGTATTATTTCGATCGGTTCAGTAGTTTTTGCAGTATAACCGGACAAAAAAACCGGCTCTCCATTTATTAGTACAGATTAATAATTTAATTTATTTGAAGACAATTATTTAATTTATTAAATTTTAATAAATATTTTTTAACATTCAATAAATATTTATTTGGGAGAAATAGTACATTCATTAATAGTTAATAAGTATTTATTGTTAATAAATATTTATTAACAGTTAATAAATATTTTGTTGAGTGAATTTGTTTTGCTTGCAATGTCATATGATATGAAGATTGCTTATAAAAAAAAATCATCTTTATAAATTATTTGCATTAATTATATTACATTATAATAACGTTTATTGTAAAATACCAAATTCTATCACAGCTCATAATTATCTTTTATATTTTTAAATATTTAAAACGTTAATTTATTTAGTGAATTTAATTATTATCATGTATTCCAGCTATAGGGTTATAAAAAGTGTCAAAAGAAAATTGCTATTTTTGCTTTTTATTTTAAATAAATATTTGTTAACAGCTAACAAATATTCATTAACCATTAATAAATATTTATTAACAGTTAGTAAATTGTACTTAAAAAATTACTTATTAACTGTTAGTAAATATTTATTAAATCCTATGATGTTAAAAAATCATTTATTAACAGTTAATAAAGCTAATTAAATACAAACAAATCCATCTATCAATGTATGCTATTTTGTGCACGCTGGTTGATTCTGGAGTCAGCTCCGGTCTTCGATATTATACATGTATGTCGGTCTTGGTCTTGGTCTCGGTCTGTCGGGCAAGAATTAGTGTCCTAATGCTCCACTGTCCCAGTGTCCTAGTGGCTAATGTACCAAGAAGGACCGATACCAAATTCCGAGACCCCTTGGTGTTTGTAAATATCCGGCTGACAACCGGCACTAATCGCCCCGGTAATCAGCCGAAATAGCTTTACTAGGTCAGGAGGTAATCACGACAAAAGATGGACACTGGACACTGGGCACTGGGCTGGCTGGTGACACTTTCTCTAATTCTCGGGGGCGGATATTTGAAAAACAGCATTCTAGAGGAATTCCATTAAATAAAGGAAGAAATTTACCTGTTTTTTTAACTGAAGCTTCGGTTGAAAGTCAAAATTGTTTTGCCACGCGTATCGGACAGCTCAAAGGCTGCATTAAGATGACACAATTATTTAGAGACAAATCGCCGGCTTAGTTAACCTCCTGAGGATAATCTTCTTAACTGTTCTTAACGGCCTTCAATGTTCACCGGAACTCACTCTTTTCGGTGTGTGATTGTAATGCACCCCCGCTGCGCTCAGAATTTGGTACGTACGGTTATAATCTTTGTTATAGTTCAAAGAAGATTTCCGGGAAAATTATACGGGTTACTGGGTGAAATATATGTAGGACACAGGCTTTTAATTGGGTTTTAAGGCTGGTATGCATTATCTAATTTTGGAATCGGGGGGAGAATTTTGGGAATGGTTGGTGATTTTTTACACATTAAGGCTTTTGGTTTGGAGGGTTTTGAGTTGTTTTTTTGGGAAAGAAGCTTGAAATTTGAAGGTTTTTTTAATTATTTGTATTACATAGTTCATTAAAAAAATTTTAAATATAAAAAATTGGTTGAATAATTTAAAATAAATATATTTTTGATAGTTAATTTTTGGTGAATTTTTCAATATATTTTTAACTTTATTAAAAAAATTTTTTGTTTTACAAAAATGAACTATAAAAAATATATTATTAAAATTGCAAAAAATTCAATTTATTTCTTCTTTATAAATTTAACAATTTTAATAATTAAATAAAAATGATATTTTTATAAAAAATTACCAACCATTAATCTTCACTAATTATTGAAGACTTCTACTAAATTTTTCATCCTCTAAAATGTCTTAATTTTAAAAATTTCTTATCTCAAACTTAAACCGTGACATTTTCTATTTTTTCTATCTATTAATAATAACTCTCAAAAGTATTTCAATAATCTCTTATCTCAAGATACAGCTGCATACTCAAGCTGCCAGCAATATGTGGGTCAATATCAATAGTTAAATCTTTTCGCTAGAGCGATAATGATTGTTAGATCGAGTAATGTAAGAAAGAAAAAGATAAAAATAAAATTTAACTATCGGTAGTTCGTTTTTCTGAGAGAAAAACCGAGCTTTATACCTGATGAATATTTTATTGTAGAGCTCAAAAGTTGTGCTTAAGAAGTCACCTCGCTGTATAATATCAGAAATCTCGTGTAAAAAATTTTGTATTTTATTAAAATCAACAATTAATTTTTTAACAGAAGAATCACAATATTTGTTTTTATTATTATGAGCAAATAAACGAATAATTTCTCTTGAATTAAACTAAAATTATTCTAAACAATTTGCACAATTTTTCAGACAAAAAATTAATTTTAATTTAAGAAAAAAAAATCAAATTTTAATTTTAAAGAATCATTTTGAAGAAATTGACAGTTTTTAAATAAAAAAAAAAATTCTATGAATTTTTTTAAGGAATGTCGGTAAAATTTATAAACTTATAAACGAATAATTTCTCTTCAATTAAATAAAAATTATTTTAATCAATCTGAAAAATTTTTCAGACAAAAAATCAATCTTAAAAATTAATTTTAGTTTAAGAAAAAAAATTAATTTTAACGAATATTTTCACGGGATTTCGGTAAAATTTACATTCGAAAAAGTAAAACAAAAAATTTCTTGATAAAATAAAAATAGGTCAGGATTATTTAACCATTAAGGCTCTTGTAACCTGTAAGAGGTACAAGTTAAGTTTTACATTAATAATCTAGATAATATAAGTAGGCAGAAGTCTTGTAATTCCGGAAAGTAAAATCCATAATAGCTTCTATTGGATGTAGGACGAATTAGAATAACGAATAATGAATTCGTTATAGTTTCTCTTATTCTCCATCTTGAGTTTCTATATCCTATAATAGTTTCTCGACTTGTTCCGCATATTTCTCGGCTCTTTACGGAATTATCGAGCGATCGGCAAGAGGAACAGAACAGAGCCAGGTTCTTTCCGATACTCTCAGACGTCTTTCGTATAAACGCAAACCACACCGGGAAACTGAAACTGTTCACCGTTCTCTGTTCGCCGTACGTATTTCATGCAGATAGAATGCCATTTGCATCTAAAATACAACTGTCTCTTGCAGTCTAACGTTATAAGAAAAAAAAAACAAGAAAAATAAGACAGAAGAAAGAGTAAGCTTCTTTACTTAGCATTAAGCACCGGAGCTCGAATACGAGTACGAATATTCGTGCTTTGGTTTGCTTTCAGTGGGCGCCATTATTAATGGTCTCAAAGTGCCTTTATCATCCTCAACGCATACCGTTTAACTTTCAGAGACTCCTTACACCTTCCAACATTCGCTATTAAACATTAAACATTAAATGTTGGCCTGTAACTCTGCTTCGCGCTAGATAAACCCAAGACAATGAAAGTTCCACCTCATGTGTAAGTGCTCCATAGTGTAGGTGCTTCATAAATGCATAAATGTGAGGTAATAGATCACTTTATTCTCCAGCTTGTTATAATTCTATGTGGGTGAGCGAGCACCACCCTCGGGAATCCAAGGTTTCAAGCAGCTTCGGATTGATGCGCCTTAGGATACAACATTTAGTGACAAGTGCTTGCCAACAACTGCGTTAATTATTGTAATGTGGTACTATTTATCTTCAACGAGAATTATATATACGTTATTGTAGAGAAACACCACTCGTAATTATAATTTACTGCTACCATCTGCTGCTGGTTATGATTTTCATTTCAATTTAATTAATATGTCTCTTTGATATTGTATTATTTATTTATTTTTTTTTTTTTCGAGATGAATTACTAATTATATGTACTCTCGATTATTTCATTTGGTTGAAATAAAGAGGAGGAATTAAATTTCGAGAATAATAAAGGTTGATAAAAAAATTAATCTTCCTAATTTTTGAGTATAAAGTGGAAAAAAATTGAAATAACTTTTAAAGGAATTGATATTTTGAAAAATTGTAAATTACTTTTTTGTGATTTAATTCTCGACAAAACTATAAATTGTTCGTTTAAATGTAATAATATGTTAATTAATGATTTTGTTTCAGTGACGAAAAAAATTCAAAATTTATTAATTTAACGTTGAGCTTCAATAATTTTTGAAAAAATGAAAAAAAAATTCAAAGAAAACTTTTTCTGTAGAGCATTTAATTCTCTATACAATTTTGTGTTGACCGTATAGATTATCTATATTATTATGAGAATAAGCAAAATTTCGTGACTAGTGTATTTATATAATAAAATGGGTTTTTATCGTTGAATTTGATATCGTTAGAAATTCTTTAACTGAAGTTGTGCCTTTTCAAGGATTCATATCATTCTCACCAATAGTCAATTTATGATGATAAGTATTTAGGCTGCATTCGAAAATGCTATATTTCTAGATACATAATTAAGAAACGACCTTGTATTTCGTGAACTATTGACATTTTTTAAGATATAAGCTCACCCCGATTTTACACTCATCAAGTCCTTTCATTTGAGTACTTACATCAATTTTTCATATATTTTATATATTTATATCTATAAATATACGAAAAATATATCAAAATGCATGTGGGTACTCAAATGAAAGCTCTTGATGAGCGTATTATCGGGATGAGCTTATATCTTTAAAAACGTCAATAGTTAAAGAAGTACAGTGCAATTTAACATAATTAAGAAACGACCTTGTATTTCGTGAACTATTGACATTTTTAAAGATATAAGCTCACCCCGATGTTACACTCATCAAGTACTTTCATTTGAGTACCTACATCAATTTTTCATATATTTATATTTATAAATATATGAAAAATATATCAAAATGCATGTGGGTACTCAAATGAAAGCTCTTGATCAGTGTAACATCGAGATGAGCTCATATTTTCAAAATATATATTATATACATATGTATATATGAAAAATATATGAAAATGCATGTGGGTACTCAAATGAAAGCTCTTGATGAGTGTAACATCGAGATGAGCTTATATCTTTAAAAATGTCAATAGTTAAAAAATTACAGTGCAATTTAACAAGAGTCATTATTTAATGAAGCAAAATTCTATTTATTTATAGTTCACAATTAAAGGCAGTCATATAGTGATTGCAAGGTTGCTAGTGATTTTTTAATGAATAATAAAATTCTAAAATTTAAAAACTAAAATTTGTACCAAAATATGTTAACTAAAAATTTCGTACAATTAATAAAAAAAACTCAAGTTTTTGACATATTGAACAATATATTTAAAAAAAAAAAATGATTTTACTCTTTTGACCCAGCTTAATGGCCATACAAAGATACATTAGTGTTTAATTTTTCGGGCTTAAGTGTTTTCCAGACCACATATTCTCTTCTATTCACAAAAGGTGTACAGCTAGCATCAACCATCTATGTAATGCAGATAGACACTATTGGAGAGAACATAAAGGAGCGTAATATGCATCAGACTGGACGTTCTATCGTTATAAAGCGAGCGTCATCCTTTAGCGGAGGCCTCCCGCGGGACAAAGGATCTTGATGCCGTGTTGCTGTTCAGTTAGCAGTGTACCAACTATGTGTTACGAGTGTAGTACACCTGGCATCGCGTGCATGGATATCACACAAGACACAAGGCTCAAGACACAAGCTTGGGGAATGCGCCCGGCAAATGCGAATGCGAGGAGGATACTACGGACAACACCCGTACGGGTGTACACTTATATGCACCTGGGTGAGAACTGAGAACCGAGAGCCAACAACCGGGCACATGTATCCTTTTTTGCAGCATCCAACGTAAGGTGTAAGTACCGGCTATCTTACATCATATGACTACTGATTTAAGGTACTTCACGTCCCAACATGTAACGTGTAACATTCAAAAGTTCCCGATTGTCAATTCGGATAACGACGGACAAGGGAGCAGTACATAACACGGAATTGACTACAAATGGACTTGGCTTATCCCCAATCCAAATTAAACTCACTCGTAATATGTAAATAGTCTTGTTAAATTCGTGAGAATGATAAGTATTTATTAATACGCAATTATTTTGCCGTGTTTTAGCACTTTATCTTGGATATTTCGTGCAGGGAATAAATTAATATTTTTGTCTTTTAAAATGTAAGTAAAGAAATTTTAAATATATGCTAATTCGTAAAATTTTAATTTAGACAAATTTTTAATCATAATTATTTAATAATTTTTTTTTTTTTAAATTAAATGAGAAATTTTAATGAATTTTTTTAATCAACTGTTGGAATTAATTGTTATTCAATTGACAAAAAAATTTTTGCATTAATTAGAAATTAATTTCTAAAAAAGTTGGATTAATATATATTTATCATTTATTTTCAATCATCTATACTACACTGATAGAAGGATTTAGTAACAAAATTTTTATTCATTTATTTGGAAGAAACAAATATTTTGTATCCATCAATGTTATTTGTTACAGTTCAATAAATGATTTCTTTATATGAACAAGGCCTTATTAGATGGAAATAAATATTTAGTTCCACCATATAATATTTAGTAACAGGAACTAAATATTTTTTTGGCAAGTATTGTCGGTAGATGGCTATGCTTCAATTCCAATGTTTATGTGATACATAACCTATTCACTAACTCAGATTATTTTATTCAGCTCGTTTTTGGAAGATTTATCAAACCTTTAAAAAAACATACTCCCAATAAATGTCTTCTATTTATGCCTTTTTTCAGTGGAGTTTAGTTTACATTTTTCAATTTGTCTATTATTGATGTGTTAAAAACTTGTTTAATGTTAAATTTTATAAATGTCTCAAACAAAAAAATATAATTTAATGAGATTATTTTCTTTGTAATACCTTATATTTTTACTTAAAATTATTTATTTTGATTTATTTTAAGTTAAAAAGTTAGGTTACACGCTTAAATTAGTTAAAAAATTAATTTCTTTGATACCAATAAACGATTTATTGAGTAGCAATAAATAATTTGTTAAATACTACTAAATATTTATTTGGTGGAACTAAATGAACTTTAATAAATAATTTAGTACCTATTACTAAATATTTGGTAATGAAAGGTTTGTTACTAAATCATTTAGTATCTGTTACTAAATCTTATTAAATAGAACTAAATCCTTCTATCAGTGTAAGTAAAGAAATTCTTAAAAATTTTAAACATATACCAATTGGTAAAATTTTAATTTAGACAAATTTTTAATCATTATTATTTATTAATTTTTTTTTTTTAAATTAAAAGAGAAATTTTAATGAATTTTTAAATCAACTGTCGGAATTAATTGTTATTCAAACGGTAAAAAAATTTTTTTTATTATTTAAAAATTAATTACTAAAAAATTTAAGGAATTTCAGAGATTAATATAGATTTTTAATTATAAAAATATAAATTAAAAATTAAATTACTTTTATTTTCGTTCAATTAAAAAATGATATTAAAAAAAAAATTAATACATTATTTCTCTAGTTTTTAATTTTTTTTTACATCAATATTATTTCACTCTAATTAAAAAAAAAAAAAAATAAATAAATAAATAAAATTGAGTTCATAACCAAGGGAATTTTTTCAGATAAAAAACTCACATTGCAAAATAAATATTTGATATATCCAGCATTTCAGACCGCGGAATATTGTTGCACTAACAATGTAACCAGAGCAATTCATTTTTAAGTCCCGAAGAAATGTAATACGCGAACAACAATGCATCAAATTGGAAACACGAGTTGTTACGGTTAAGCGAACACTCCTATCAGCGTTGGTACGTAACACCCCTTGGTTTAAAACACGCATGTACTCGTACGCGCGGCTAGCATATAATAGCGAGCATTCACAGAGTATTAATTAGTGCTGTATTGAATTATTAGCGGGTTTTTGAACGCCTTGAGGGCGCTGGGCAATCGATTAGAGGCCGCTGTAAGCTGTAAGCCGTAGGCATACGCGTTTGTTATGTATTGACGGTCGAGTGGGTATGTTTGAGGTTCGGGCTTGTAGGCATCATTGCTTGGCTGGCTTTTATGACGAACCCACTTTGCCGGATCAATCTACGGAGAACAAGAATCTGAATTACTCTCTTAATAATACATTCAATCAATATCAGACCTTTTGAGCCTTCATTTTTACTGCCAGCCAGTTTCCTAATTTAAATTCAAACAATTTTATTATATTCATGTTAATATGTGAATTTGATCAAATTTTAAGTCTTGGTTTCGTTTTATATTATTAAATACACTTTTGTAATCAAGATGGAATTTTTTATAATTTATACAGAAAATTTCAAATAAATTACAAAAACTTTTAATTATATTAAAAATTTTTTTTTGATAAAGTAATAAGTAGAAAAAAAATATTACTTTATCATTGGATAGAAATGGTAGTAATTTTTATTAAAATAAATTAATAAAAATAATTTTATTTAAGATTGTCAAAAATTATAAGCAAAAAAAAAATTATTAAAATTTTTTCATAAATTATTGATTAGAAAAAAAAATATTACTAATTTTTGTAGAAAATAAATTTTAATTCTTTACAATTTAAAAAATAAATTTTAGATTATTGACAATATCATAATCAAAAAAAAAATTTTTTTTTTTGCCAATAAGTGTGAAATAATAACTAGCAACCTTGCAGTCACTATGTGACTGCCGTGACTTGTAAACTATAAATAAATAAAATTTCGCTTTATAAAATAACGAATTTTGTTAAATTGCACTGTACTTTATACTTATACTTTATCAAAAATGTCAATAGTTCACGAGATACAAACTCATTTCTTAATTATGTCAAATTGCATTGTACTTTCTCAACTATTGACATTTTTAAAGATATAAGCTCATCCCGATATTACACTCATCAAGAGCTTTCATTTGAGTACCCACATGCATTTTGATATATTTTTCATATATACATATATATAATATATAAATATATGAAAAATTGATGTGGGTACTCAAATGAAAGGTCTCGGATGAGTGTAACATCGGGATGAGCCTATATCTTTAAAAATGTCAATATTTCACAAGATACAAGGTCATTTCTTAATTATGTATCTAGAGATAGAGCATTTTCTAATGCATCTTAAATACTTATCATCATAAATTAATTATTAGTGAGTAACGATACCAAAATTTAACCATAAAAACCCATTTTATCATATAAATAAACTGGCCACAAAATTTTGCTTATTCTCTTAATAATATAGATAACCAAAAAAAAAAATATAATTAATTTCAAAATAAACGATAAAGTATAATTAATTAATTATAAATAATTTAGCGATTAACGGTGTTGGAGGTCAATTAGCGATTCGGAAGGCCATTATGGATCAAATGCAAAGGACGAGGCTCACAATTGAGCAGATAGTGAGTTCCTGAGAGGTTCTGTAAGCAGAAACAGAATAAGAAGAGATGACATGAGTGGAGCGGCACGACTCTCGCTCACGTATTATCATTTGACGTGGAAGACGAATTTCCAGTTGGACATGCCAGTGTCGAGTGCAAGTACTATACAGTGAGTATAGTAAAGAGATGAGTACATATGATACGACTTATGTTGTTGTTACCCGGGAAATGTGTGTATGTAGTGTATACGTCCGTGTATGAGGAGATAAAACAAGGGGAGGGATGGAAAGTCGCTGAATCGTCGAGGGGGGTCTTCTACTCTGGTCTCGAAGGACCCCAAAAGTCGTGACCGGGCCCCACGTAGTGTTCTACGGCCGCAATTCCTATGTATGTATATGTTATGGGCTACTACTCGGGAATACGATTTAAGAACAGGAGAAAGGGTGGAGGATTCTCAGACAGGGGAGGAAGGACGCGTGAGAGTGAACGAGATTGATCCTGCTGTGCGACCTCTGCGGTCGTTTCAGATCCGGGCTAAGAGAGTGCCCCTGTCTAGTGAGAAGCCCGCTTCTATGCAATAAGCCGATTAATTCTGCCTAAACTTGATCCTGAGTTCACTCTAGATCTAATAATGCTAAGCCCGATCAATCTACGACTCACTATCCGATAGAGCTCTTGATTATCGCAGACTTTTTAAGTACAAGCTATGTTTCGTTGGACTATTTTCTTCTCGTCTTCATAATTGATAAAATATCTATCAACGATAATATGATGAATAATTAATCCTTTTTGTCGGATTAATAATGTATGTGCTACTTGTCATCTTTTTAAAAACTCCATTATTTAGCTTCTTTATGAATTATTTATTTAACAGAAAAGCTTTCAGCGAATCGGGTCATTGGAAGATAACCTATCTTGGAATAACAATTATATATAATATTTTCTTTGTATTGAATTATTTATGTCCGTTAAACGTCTTCGGTTATTGGGTTGTTAATAGTTTACAAACGAGAAATACGGGAATATTATTGGAGGTTTAAAATATTGATTGAAATTAAATAATTTATAGATGTAATAATAGTTTATGGACTTTAGTATCTTGATTTTTAATTTTTAATAAACTAATTTTTATGTATTTTATATTTTTTTATAGAGACACTTAACAAAATTATATGTTTAAATTATAAGACCGTTTTATGTTATATTTACGAAAAATCGATGTTAGATTTACATTTATCAATATGTAAAATTAATACAATTAAATAATGTTATAGTTAAAAAAAAAACTTGGAAAAATTTACAAGAATAATTTTTAAATGTCTTGTAAATTTGACTTTTATTTTTTTTAAACCTGAATTCCAAATTTTCAATGCTACACAGTAAAAAATTTTGTGTTAAAAATTTTTATGTTAAATATTTAACTTTTTTTTGTGTCAATTTAACACTTTTCTGTGTTAATTTAACACAATAAATGTTAAATTTACACATAAAAGTGTTAAATATTTAACACAAAATTTTTTGACGCAATGACGCAAAACTTTTTACTGTGTATAGGGCAGAAGTACCGTTTGTGGCCACTGTACCGTTTATGGCTATTTATTGTTTAAATAAACGATAGAAATGAATTTATACTAATAAACCATTACAAACTCGATTTGTTTTAATATAAATATTTTTAAACTCAACAAAAGTATGGTTATAAATTAATTAAAATTAATTAGTTCCCTAGGAACTCCGCCGTCCATCTTACGGCATTAAATAAATATTATTATTTTGAAAGAAATAATTAATTGAAATTAATTTATTATAATATCAATTTTTTATTAATTAATTCAAATGTTAATTGACCAAAAACGGTAGTAAGATGGCTAAAAACGGTACTTCTGCCCTATTTACATTTTTTTTTATTGTAAATTTTTAAATTATCGACTGTTAAATCTAAGATTTTTTTTTCATTTAAATTAAACATTTTTCTGATATAAAATTGACATTTACAAGTTGAAAATTTTCATAACAAAAATTCCATTTCCAAAAATATAAATTTAACATTACTAAAACTGTAAACTCGACATATTTTTCTGTATTAACATCAAAACATCAACTAATTACAACCTTGACCACCCACAAAAATCTAAATGACCATAAAACCAGTAAATCTTCTCCAAACTCTAAAAACGTCTTCAATTCTACAGCACATGTGCCAGCACATTTCTGCTCTTGAAGCCATCTCTACATTTGGCCCTTATTTACCGTCCATAAGGCTCGTTATAACCCAAGCATGAAGAGTCTTTGTCGGGCGAAAAGGAGGGTAAACGGTTCACTCGAGACTTGGAACGGCAACGGAACTAATTGGTGAAGTGTATATTTACTCATATGTACTCGAATTGGGAAATTACAACGAGGTTAACAAGACAGAGGCTGGAAAGTCATTGGAGCTAATTAAAGACCCGAAGTAAGGAGCTTGGCTGTTGTGTAGTTTCAGGAGACTATGCTCATGAAGCAGCTCATGAAGCTCTTTAGAACTACAAAGGGAATAAAGAAGGGAAGAAATGAGGGTGAGAATTGCCGTGAAATAGGTAATAAGGAGGCTCCTGCTCAGCGCACTTAACTACCACTAACTAACACTGTTTGTAATGTAATGTAACATGTAATGGCGCTCTGTGTGGAATAATTGGAGCCACAACACCCCCAGAGTGTCGAGTTGGTGTAATACAGCATTGCTAGAGACCCGGGATCCATTTCTGGAGCAGTTAGACGAGGTTGATGAGACACACCACGCATCCAATTCGGTGGGACATTTGTGGTCGCAATACACAAGCGGCGGAGACGCCATTCCAGCACAAAAGCAAACTAACATCTCCACTAATTACCAAGGTAGTAATTAGCCGGCAATTTCGTCTCTGTCAACCGTGAAATAAGGGTTTCGCAGCAAACCTCCGTTGGGACGTATTGATTCCTGGCTCTTCTGGCGTCAAACTCCGTAACACATCCCCTCTGGTCCTGAGAACTGTCCCGGCATCCAGTTTCTAGCTTCTGGCTTCAGATTTTCAGCTGAATGAAGGCTTTAGGTTTGATATCGCAGATTGTCTCCTTGAGAGGGTGACTATTGTCCGAGTGTTGGATGTATCATGGATCGGATTATTGACTGGGACTGCCTATTGTTCAAGATGACAGTGATGTAACCGTCTATTGCGGATAGCCGGGCATGAAACGCGAGCTAATCGAATATTCGATCGGACCCATCAAGTTCCAAGACATATTGATGGTCTTCATCCCCGTTGTTCTTGGCCATTCGGCTGTGAGAGATACACCTGAGTTTTATTGTGTTTATAATTCAACTGGTGAAGTTCATTTTTAACTTCGTAAGTTTAAAATTAGTTGTTTTAAAAAATGGGGATATTAGTTATGTTAATAAGATTTTGTCACTATAAATTTTTTGAAAAAAACCTAGGTTCAAATTTTTAATTACTTTTTTAGAAGAAATTTTAAATAATATTGAATTTAGTTGATATCACTGTAAAACATTCAAATAAAATGATTTCGGAGGAAATCCAATAGCTCTGAAAAGCGTGACCTGAATTTGATCAGACGCTTATAAAACTTTAATATTTTATCAATCGGGAGTAATACTTATAGTCTGATAATCCATTCATTTAATTATTAAATATTATCTCATTTATGATGAATCGGACAAGACTGATGTTAATAAATTAATTATCTCACTATTTGTGTCAATTAATTCATTCATAGATTATTAAAACTTCCAGGTTATAGATTTCTTAGAAAAATAAAATGACTTGTCTCTTAAAAATCATATTTTATTTCAGTGGATGTTCATAAAGTATTCATTTGGTTACTAAGTAAAAACTACTGAAATATTTATTTGTGATTGACACAATTATACGTGTCAAACTGTAAAATTGCGTGACATTTAAAAATCTTGAGAATAATTTAAGATATTTTTTTCTATGTAAAAATTTTTGCATATAGCTTGATCTAATCAATTGTAGCAATATTAGGCTTTTTATAGAAGATTAAAAACACAATTTTTTACTTTAAATCTTTATACTTTGAGCTTAACTCTCTAATAGGGAGATGATTCTGCGATTATGCGCCATCTGTTTTAAATTTCCAGAACTAACTTTTAATAAAAAATTATTTTCGAGCATACATGGACATATCTTGATATGGTTATATAAAAAATTTTTTTTTACATATATCATCAATATTATTAAGAGAATAAGAAAAATTTTGTGTCCAGAATAGTCATATGATAAAATCGGTTTTTTTAGTGAAATATATATATATATATATATAAATATATATGTGTCATTACAAAGATCTTAACTTGAATTTGTGCCTTTTCAAGGTTTTATATTATTCTCACCGATAGTCAATTTATTATAAGTATTGAGGCTGCATTCGAAAATTCTCTATTTCTAAATACATAATTAAGAAATGACCTTGTATCTAGTGAACTATTGACATTTTTAAAGATATAAGCTCATTCCGACATTACACTCATCGAGACCTGACATTTGAGTACCCACATCAATTTTTCATATATTTATATATATTACATATATGAATATATGAAAAATATATGAAAATGCATGTGGGTACTCAAGTGAAAGCTCTTGATGAGTGTATTATCAGAATGAGATTATTTCGTTAAAGATGTCAATAGTTGAGAAAGTACAGTGCAATTTAACATAATTAAGAAATGATCTTTTATCTTGTGAACTATTGACATTTTTAAAGATATAAGCTCATTCCGACATTACACTCATTGAGACCTGACATTTGAGTACCCACATCAATTTTTCATATATTTATATATATTACATATATGAATATATGAAAATGCATGTGGGTACTCAAGTGAAAGCTCTTGATGAGTGTATTATCAGGATGAGCTTATTTCGTTAAAAATGTCAATAGCTGAGAAAGTACAGTGCAATTTAACATAATTAAGAAATGACCTTTTATCTTGTGAACTATTGACATTTTTAAAGATATAAGCTCATTTCGACATTACACTCATCGAGACCTTTTATTTGAGTACCCACATCTATTTTTCATATATTTATATATATTAGATATATGTATATATGAATAATATATCAAAATGCATGTGGGTACTCAAATGAAAGCTTTTGATGAGTGTAACATCGAGATGAGCTTATATCTTTAAAAATGTCAATAGTTAAAAAAGTACAGTGCAATTTAACAAAAGCCATTATTTAATAAAGCAAAATTTTATTTATCTATAGTTTACAAGTCACGGCAGTCACGTAGTGACTGCAAGGTTGCTAGTCAGCATTATTTGATTATTTAACAAAAATGACACAAAAAATAGAAAATAAATTTCCTATGCGTAATCAAATCGTCTAGAATATGGTAACCGTTGGATATCGGATGTCAGATCTGCAAGTAAGATTCAGTATGGCAGTATGGTAACCAATGTGGTTGGAGCCAACAGCGTCGTGAATAATCCCCGGTGAGTTAAACTTCTTTCTTTATCCTCATCCTTGTCTTTGTCTTAGCTTCTACTCGATTCACTGGAAGATTTTCCGAGTCCAGCACAACACAGCCGCCAGATATCGTATCGGAAAAACGGAGTCTCGTAATTTGAATAAAAAATCATGGATCGTTGGAACCAGTCGGCATTAATGTCTGACCCATACTGTTTAGTGACACTTGCAGGATCCTAAGATCTCGTTTCCGGAAAATATCCTCACTTTTATCGGCGACATACCGAATAACGAATAAATAGATAACGACGGTCCACATGTGTGTAACACACATGAACATGAACAAATACATATCATGGGTGTATGTAGGCAGTGAGCCGAGACAAAATCGATTCTGTTGCGATCGTGTTCATAAATAATAACAACAAATAAAAATAAAACCCGGAGCGGAGTTTGTCCGATGAGGACAAAAAGGCTGGAATTTTAAAGAGACAAGTTATATATTATAGATTGGTTGATTTAAAAATGAAAATAAAAATAAAAATAATAAATCGACCACCAACTGTGAGGGTCACACACGAGATTCACGGTCGCCGCTGTTGCTTCTGGAGGTTCCACTAAAGCTGGTGCACGGTGCATCTGTTAATCTACAAATAAAATCAATGGCTTACCCTGGATTTTGTCACAGGTTAAAGCTTAACTCCCTTCTGTTCTCGAGGGACTTACTCTTAATTTTTAATTGAGTAAGAGAGGTCAACGCACTTTCAGTAATAGACATGTATCTAAACATCACGAATGTTATATGGAGCTCGTGGAATTTGGGATTTATCAAAATGATTGATGAGTTGTCGAACTGATGATCGAGATAATTGTTGGATTTTTAAATATTCAGTTGGAAAATTTTTGATTTGGGTTGATCTGGTTATATCAGACTAAGAATTGAAAGATAATTTTTCAATTTTGTATTTCTTTGAGAATGTCAATAAATATGTCATATTAAACAAAAAAATTTGGTAGTAGTTTATTGAATTAAAAATCCTGTTTAAAGAAGTCAGAAAATTGATTTAAAATCTTAAAAAAAAGAATAAAATATACGACTTATTTTAATTTTTGTAAAAAAATTTTATAAGAAACTAATTAGTAGAAAAAAATGTTATTTTTTATTTTAAAACTTAATTAAAAAAATTTTACTCTCTGATAGTGAGAAGATTCAGCGACCATGCGCTACCTGTCGGAGATTTTAAGAACTGATCAAAAAATTATACATGACCATGTTAAGTAATTTGCAGATTTATTACATTATATTGAGCTAGATATGACCAATATTCACACCAGAAATAATTTATAGACATAATAGACTATAAGAAAAAAAATTTTACGAGGTTAAGCGACCAAAATGGTTTTGATTGAAAATTAAAAAAAATTATTTAAGTTCGTGAAGAGCAAGAACATCAAGCAACAAACCGAGCAAAACGTTTCGAATCTGTTCTGTCGTATTTTTATTTGGGTTGATCTGATTATATCAAACTATAATAATGAAAAGATAATTTTTTAATTTTGTATTTTTTTGAAAAATGTGTATGTGAATAAAAATATCATATTAAACAAAAAGATTTGGTAGTAATTTATTAAGTTAAAAATTTATGCTGTTTTGAGGGAGTTAAAAAATGTATTTTATTTAAAATCTTAATAAAAAATAAAGTATACAATTTATTTTAATTTTTTGAAGAAAATTTGATCAGAAACTAATAAGAAGTAGAGAAAAATGTGATTGTTTATTTTAAAACTTAATTACAAAATTTCACTCTCTAAGAGTGAAACGATTTAGCGACCATGCGCCGCCTGTCGGAGATTTTAAGAACTGTTTTTTAAAAAAATTATATATGGGCGTTTATGACCATATTAAGTAATTTGGAGACATATTACATTATATTGAGCTAGATATGGCCAATATTCATATCAAAAATAATTTATCGACATAATAGACTATAAGAAAAAATTTTTTACAAGCTTAAGCGATAAAAATGGTTTTGATTTAAAATTAAAAAAAATTATTAAAGTTCTTGAAGAGTAAAAACATCAAGCAACCAACCAAGCAAAACGTTTCGAATCTGTTCGGTTGTATTCGTGGTCTGGAAGTTGGTAATGCGCTCGCCGTTGGGAAGGATCGTGTCGTTCTGTTCTTTGTACATGTTCATGAGCAAGTTTGAAATCCTACTAGAGAGTGAGCATTAATATGCATGCATCCCCCGTCCTGATCTCGACGACGCATTCCAGGTATTATATATCCCTTTCGGAAGCCGGGTTTGTCTCCATCCGAGATCCAAGTGGGATATAAACAGCTGAGAGACTGAGGGCAGATCTAGACATGCCCTTATGCCTTCACTTTCTTCTTCACTTTCATTGTCAGTACTTAACTGCACTGCACCGCCATTATATTATATACAGAGAGATGAGGATGACGCAAATCCTTTTGACAACTCGGGAAAGTCTGAAGAGAGTTTAGTCCTTGTTGTACGTGGTCCTTGCCACGTTAACGATCTCCCTTCCTGAGGACATTCCAGACGCCGAGACGAGCCCTCACAATACCTCGAGGGAAAGCTGAGACCTCGCGAGTTGAGGTGAGTATTCAAAAATGAATAAAAAATGAGACTCGCAAATGGTGTCTGGAGCTCCGGGCTTAACTGGACGAAACTCGGCTCAACTTTCTGTGACAATGAGTATGACTATTACTGCGAGGATGACAATGGGCATGAGTGAATACTCTATAAATATATATGTATGTCTATATATGCATTTTTCCTCTTCCGGGTGTAATTTCACTTTTCACACTTAAGGTATCAACAGAAATATCGTGATTAACCAGCCGGCCTCCAGCATTATAATTTCTACAGATTTTGTTTCTCTGGCTTGCTTGGTCTTCAATGAAAGCACTCCCAGTTCATAGATCGCCTGCAGGTGAATAACACCTCAATTTATTTTTGTTTAATAATTGTTTTTTTTTCTTATTTGTATGTTTTTTTAATTATTTCAAGGAAACATTGAATTTTTTTATTTAAATAATTATAGGAATTGCAACGTTTTGCTGATTTATTTCAGCTTCATCAGGCAAACTAAAAATAAAAATTATTTTTAGTTAATACAAATAATTGACATAGAAAACAAAATTAATTAAAATAACAATAGTTACTCTTATGGTTAGCATCCTCGTCTCATTTTTACAAAGTCAATAGATGTAATAGAGTAAGACAGCATAGATTTCATTATTAAAATATTTATTTCTTCAAGATTTAATTATTTAAATATTTTAAAATATGGACGAGAACTTAAATATTAATTGAATTTTTTTTTTTGAAATTGTTCAGTTACTCTACAATATTTCAACCTATCAAAATGATATTTAGAATTTTTTTTACTGTTACATATTTTTTATTTAGAATAATAGAAAAAAAATTTATTTAAATGTCAATTTTTTGATAAAAAAAATTTTAAGAAATTAAAAAACAATTAATATTTTTGAAAATTATTAGTTTGTAGAAAATGGAAAAAAAATGTAATAATTACTAGAATTTAATGGAAATATTACATTAATGCTTTTAGGTCAAAATAAAAATTTTTTAATAGATTGAAAGCTTTAAAATACATTTTAATGATTATTATTTTAAATTTACTTGGTAAAAAATTTTTTTCTGTCTAGAATCGTGCAGAAAAATTTTTGAAACTAAAAAATTTTTGCTTTTCGTTAAATTAAACGCTAATTTTTAAATTATTTATTCAAACTATCGATATTTTTACGTCATAGAGTTTCCGTATAATAAAAATACGCTTTATAATTATTAAATACCAAAAATAAAATAAATTATTAAACTATCAAAGTATGCTAATGGTTTTCATTAAAAATTTTCGTAATTTTGTTATCTTTATTCCAGAGCGATTATAAGACTAGCAAGAAAAGAGTAGCAAGAAGAAATAAAATAAAAATAAAAGAAATAAGGACTCGTTCTATTTATATTCTTCGACTAGAGGTAGATGAAAGGAAAGGAATAAAGGAAAAGGAATGTAATAATATAAATAAAAAGAAAAGCGAGGGCGAGATGGGACGAGAGATGTTTCTCTTTACATTTGAAGAAGGCCTATAATAGGTCGATTTATATTCACAGTCGTGGTTAATAGCCGGAGAAATTAGCGGGTGGGTGTAGACAGCTCGTGATCTTCTTTATTTTTACCGTGATTGTATTCTTCCATTTGTATCTTTTTACTCTACTCTCCTCGGTTAGGTTCTTTCTCACCACTCTTACTTTTACTTTTTTTCTGTTTTGCCAATTTTAAGACTGTCGACTGTCGACTGTCGTGTCTTGCGGTAAAAAATCATTAACTTTAACTAATAGTTAACTTTAACTATTTTTATAAATAATAGCCTCGTCTACTGGTAAATAATACACTCATAGGTAACTGTACATTTTAGTTGGGTTCATAGAAATCTAATCATTTTTTATGTCTTGGAGGCGTTGCATCAAATTCAATGCTATTTTCTATTTTCTATTTATCTGCTTAACGGAATTTGGACAATTAAGTTCCTACTAATCATTTTTATTAAAATATTTGATGGCTTATTAAACGTTATTTTGCTCAAATTTAAAAGAATTTGTTGGTAACTTTTTTTTTAATTAATTTTATTTTTTTTAAATATTATCAGACTTGTCATCTGATAATTTCAAAATTAAATATTGCAAAAAAATAAAAGTCTTATAGAAAAATTTTTTTGAAAAATGTTTAATGTTAAAAAATTAATCCATTATCTTTAAATTATTGATCAAAAATGAAAACATTTATTGGCGAAATTTTTTATTTTTAAAATATTAATAAAATTTCATTTTTTCTCAAAATTTTTATCTTAATAGAACAATCAATTTTTCAAATTTTTATAAATAAAAATACGTGAAGATTCACTTTTATATAATTAAAAAATAAAAAATAAATTTTTAATTCTATCAATTTTTTAAAATAAAATTTAATAGTTTTAAGTTACTAAAACAATTTTATAAATAAGAACTTTAATTTTTTCTTAAATTTTCTAAATCTTCAAGCAACTTTTCTAATTTTTTCAAGAAAAAAAACCACGATATGGATCGTTAAAAAAACATATCTAAATTTTACACCAACTAATTTTATTTTTAAAATTAATGTTAAATTAAAGTTTGACAATATTAAACTATTCTATATCTAAAGTTTGTAGGCCCCTGTGCAAAAAAAAATCTGATTCAAAATGAATTTAAGATTGAAATTCATATTTTGACACAAATATCAATTAGTTTTGAGATCAATCCAAATTTGAAATTGTTTTGTAGATAGAAATTAGCACGTCTGTAGAACTTTTGATCCTGCTTTAGAATTTTAAAAAAGAAGAATATTTTATACATAAAATTAATTCTAAATATTTTTAAGTTTTGATTAAAATTCTGAAGCAGGATCAAAAGTTCTACAGACTTAAAAATATTTAGGATTAATTTATGTATAAAATATTCTCAAGTCTTTATTAAAATTCTGAAGCAGGATCAAAAGTTCTGCAGACGTGCTAATTTATATTTACAAATCAATTTTAAATTAGGATTGATCTGAAAACTAATTCATATTTGTGTCAAAATACGAATTTCAATCTTAAATTCATTTTGAATCAAAATTTTTTTTGCACGAGCCGTCACCCTCCGAATTATCAAAATGAACCCCTTGCTAACAATAACAGCAGCGGAATGTTAACAAGACCAAATCCCATTGGGAAACAGTGAGGATTTGTCTTCCAAAAGCTCAACCATTTTTACTCATTAGCGCTCATTATGCGGCCATAAACATTGATCGTAATGGGCAGTGGCAATAACTAGTAGGTTATTACTTGTTATCAGGGATTAATTAGCTTTCAAATCATACAGGGCGTAATCCCGCTGATTAGATGTAGAGAGCACATAACACATAACAGAATCAGATACATGTCCTTGATCTCTGCAGATCCATCGACAGCTTTCGTTATAATGGAAGCAATTAAATAGTTATTGGTATTACCAATAGCATTGCAAGCAATGATATTATCCTCACTGATATTGGTGGTGTTCATATTACAACATACACAACATACTTGACATGATACCATGCCGTGAGAATGACTCGGAGGTAATTGCCCGGTATCAATAACTCCGAATATTATTTAAGATACTTGTATTCAATTATATTCGTCAGTCATGACTCGAGAAGAGGAGAACAGGGAACTTATTCATAAGCGATCGGTAGGTCAGAGCATTTAAATATTTAGACGGCTAATGGCAAGTAATAACGCCGTGACTAGTGACTGGCTCACCAATCCGAGATTAATCGCCTTTGGGACTGTCTTGTGGCCCCCAACGGTCAGCTCGGAGATACTAACCCACAACAGACCAGTCCAATAGTATATTGTATGTTGTATATTTAGTATATACACTCTGTGCCTTATACCCACTCATCTAATCTGACATAAGACATGACAGATCCTTCGCATTACTGCTACACCGACCACCAATTGACTCTAATTTCCGGGGTAGAGTAGTTCTAAGACAATTGATGCTTCATAGTTTGCTGGTCGTTTATTTTTAGGTTCTGCTTAAGAGATTTTAGTGTCTTTTATGGATTTTGTTGTTTTTGTTGGACGGAAAAGTAATTTTGAAAGTAAGAGGTCATTTTTCAGATTCTACTTCAACAATGGTTTCTATTTCTATCTATTTAGAAGAAGAGAAAATAATTTTTTGATTTCTAGAAAATTTTACGGTTAATTAACATAATTTATTGAATAAAAATTGGTTTAGTAATTGGTTGAACAATAAATAAATGAAAGATAAGCTTCTTAAAAGAGTCAGAACATAATTTTTATTTTTGACTTATATATTTTAAATTTAACTCTCTAATAAGGAGAAAATTGTGGCGGTACAAAATTTAGAGACAATGCGCCATCTGTTGAAATTTTTCGTTACTATCTTTGATTAAAACATTATTTATGGACATATTGAGTCACATTAAACATTATCAAACCAAATGTGTTCTGATATGTCCATATTTCTTCTTATATAACCATATTAATCATTTTTTTACCAATAAATTAAGCTCTTCATTTTTTGTGTATAAAAATTTATAATTTAAGACTTCATTGCTGCTTATTCGACTTTCAAATAAATAAAAGATAAGTTTTTTAGGAGAGTGAGGAATAATTTTTAATTAAGACTTAAATATTTTTAATTTAACTCTCCGGTAAGGAGAAAATTTAGAGATAATGCGCCATCTGTTGGAATTTTTCGTTACTATCTTTGATTAAAAAATTATTTATCGACATATTGAGTCACATAAAGCATTATCAAGCCAAATATATTCTGATAAATTCATAATTCTTCCAATATAACCATATTAATAATTTTTCCACCAATAAATTAAGCTCTTCATTTTTTATGCACAAAAATTTGTAATTTAAGACGTCATTGCTCCTAATTCGACTTTCAAATAAATGAAAGATAAGTTTCTTAGGAGAGTCAGGAATAATTTTTAATGAAGACTTAAGTATTTTTAATTTAACTCTCCAGTAAGGAGAAAATTTAGAGATAATGCGTCATATGTTGGAATTTTTCGTTACTATATTTGATTAAAACATTATTTATCGACATATTGAGTCACATAAAGCATTATAAAGCCAAATTTGTTCTGATGTGTCCGTATTTCTTTCAATATAACCATATTAATAATTTTTTCACTAATAAATTAAGCTCTTCATTTTTTATATATGAAAATTTATAATTTAAGAAGTCATTGCTCCTAATTAGACTTCGAAGAGTCTAATTTTTATGAAAACTTGCATGTAGAATTTGTAACACCTCCCCTAGAAAAAAATATCAAGCCTAAATGGTTACATAAATAAAAAATCGTTAAATATTTCCAGTAGCACTTGATTCTACCGATTTTCCACGAAGTAAAATCGTAAATACATACCGTTCTTACGGCGTTAGTCATAATAGCATTAGTACGTAATTGGATTGAATATAATTGGCATAAAGAGTTTGGAGAGAATGGCTGGAGAGCAGAAGCAATAGGACTAGCATCTCGATTGAATGTAGGAACGTTATCGGGTATCGCTTGAGCTCACTTGGGTCTTCTATTTTTATTTACTTTCCTCTTCCCATTTGCATTCTCATTAACAAGGTTTGCCGTCCAGGAGTGGAAATGTATGTATATATATTTATAGAGAAAAGTCTTTGAGGGTTAAGCGAATGCCGACTTGCACCTGCGCTCTGTGATGCAGAGTTCTAACTTCTGGGTGAATCTTCTGTTGTCGTTGTCGTTCTCGTGTTGTCTTAGTCTCTGTCTTGTGAGATGAAAGAGGCAAGACGTGAATTTAAGAGAAAAGAGAGAAGAGTGAATCCTTTAACTTCAACTTAGCTCGAGATAGAGAGCACAGTGAGACAGCAGATGGAGATGGAAGGAAAAACAGAAAACAGAAAACGAAGGTGCACTGGGAGATGCAGAAAGGGATTGCGAGCAGTCTCAACTCTTGAGCTGTAGCTTCGATGGGAGGAACTCGAGCAGCATGAGCAGCTTCGAGATAAGTATGTACAATGGCTCGCAGAGTAGAAGGAGCACTGGACTCTGCTCGTAGAAGTTGATAAGATCGAGTCGGTCATTACGAGTGTCTCGCAGCGGGGGACACTGCTTGGACATGTTGGGATCCAGCCTCATCCCAGGAGCACCCTTTCCTCTTTCTTCTTCCTCCAATCGGCCGGCTCACATGTTCGGCTTTCTCTTTTTACATCTTACACTTTTTATTCCTATTCGTATTCTTATTCTGATGTGTCCTCCTGTGAGAGATTCGTTTCTCTTTATACGCTCCATATGTAACTAAATTCCCCTGGTATTTGTCAGACTACTGAATCATCTGGATGGATCATTCACATCCTGCCCACTCTCTGCTTTAAATTTCGAGCCTCCTATTTCAAAGGAGGGCCAACTTTATTACCATTTTTGATCACCGAGGTAGAAATTTTTTATTGCGGGTTCTAATTTTAATTTTATTTCACGCTGAAAAAAAAAACACTTAATTCATCAAGAATGTTTTTTTTAAGATTTCTTGCGGTGAGATATGCAGATCGAAATTATTCAAGAAATTCACAGATATAACGTTGACAGCTGGTAAAAGAGACAGTCACATTGTAAATTATATATCTTATTATCTTTATGTTTAAGAAGAAAAGTGACAAGATTTGCTATTTAAATATTGTACAGAACTTATTGCAGTATATTATTAATTATTAATGACTTGCTATCGATTTTCCTCACCCTGATTAAGAATTTTGCCGTTTTAAACCATCGCGGATTAATTGCCTGCGGTTCAGCTGTCTTGTAACCCGTTTACACTTATCAGATTAAAAAGGAGATGAAATCCGACCTACTATTAAACCTCACAATTGTTCTGGTAATGAGACCATAGAATTTATACGATTAATTTGCTGATGGCATCGCAAGAACGTCGACAAAATGTTCAAAATAAATCTAATGTAAATTTTAACTAGTTTTTTCTTCCAAACTTGATAAATAGTTAGACATATAATATTAAAAAAAATTATTTTTTACAAAAATTTTATATAAAATTCATTTCTGTGATAGTATTATACTTTTTTTTTTTATTCTATTGATAAATTTATAAGTTCAACCCACTAAAGTTTGATTTTTTTTCAAATCTAATTTTTTGGTGTTAAATATTTGATGAAATAATTTTTTAATCACACGTATAAAAAATTAATAAGCTTTATAAATCTAAATTTTAATTGTAAATTTTTTTGGTCAATATTTAATTTTGATGTACGTAATTACACAGAAAAAAAAATTAATTTGAATCAAGAAAAAAATTCTTAAACCAATAAAATAACTTTGAAAAGTTTCATTGTATAAAATCAAGATGAAAAATTCTTTGATCAAGTAAAAATTACTTAAACCAAGAAAAATTTCTTAATTTAAGAATTTTTCTATTTAAATTTTGAAGATAAAGTTCTTCAAAATTAATTACTTGGTTCAAGTTAATTTTTTTTTTTGTGTATAGGGTAGAAGTACCCTTTATGGCCATTTATTGTTCAAATAAACGATACACTGATAGAAAAACAATCTTAATTCAAGAAACATCTTTTCTTCAAAAGTAGATTTTTGCTTCAAAATTTCTAGCTGTCTTAATTCAAGAAATAAACTCTTGAAACTAGATATAGATATATTTCTTTCAAGAATTTTCGTCTCTTGGTTCAAGATAGGCGATAACATGATCCAAGATATTACCGACTTGGGTTAAGAATGGCTTATTTTTTGAGTCATTAATTTACTATGTGAATTTCCATAAATTTATGTAATAATATTTAATTACAATAAACTATATTATATTTATTTATAATATTACTATATTTTCACAATTACGTTTAATCGAAAATCTATAAAAAAAATTTTTCATTTACTTCAATAACATCTTGAACAGAGAAATTATTATTTAAACCAAAAATTTTAAGTTTTTTAAACAATAATGTTATTTTGGTTGAAAAACTTAACTGTATCAATAGAAGATAATATAGTTTTGAGTAAAGATACAAGACTTATCCAACGGAGACGTACATTTCTTAGCCAATAAAACCTAAACCAAGACAAGAAATTCTTGAAGCAAAATATTCATTTGTCTTCCAAAATAAATTCTTAGATCACAAAAATATCTTTTGAGTCAACATAAATTTTCTATTAGTGTAGAATTTATACTAATAAACCATTACAAACTCGATTTATTTTATTATAAATTTTTCAAAAATCAACAAAAATTTGGTTATAATATTGTAATTTTTTATAAGTTAATTCAAATGTTAATTGACCAAAAACAGTGCTAAGGTGGCCAAAAACGGTACTTCTAGCCAATACTAAAATATTAAAAAATTTTTTAACAGTGTATCTATATATTTTTTCCATGGGGATTTAAATGTACTTGCTACTTACTCAACGACTTTACTTCCATGTAAGTAACTGTAGATAAAAATCCATGAGAATCCACAGGGAGTAAAGAATGATGTGATTCTCACGAGACTTCCCGAGATAGCGTCATATAACAACCTAATTTTTGAGCGTGGGCAGCGACGGGACTCTTTAATACTTGATACCCGTCCATTTATATATTGTAAGATATATACAAGATTGAATTTTCAATTGGATTATATTACACGGACATTGATGTACCTGCACGTAGTAATTTAAAAAAGAAAAAGGATATTTTGACTCCTGTCATACCACAAAAGTACAATACAACATACAAGCAGAGGCTGGTGATTGATCGATTGACTCGTCACCGAAATTTTTATCGGGGCATGAATAGGCGGGGGTCTAGGGCCAATAAATGCTCGGATCAATGACGGCGGGATTATTGGATTTAATATTCTCATAAGGATTGAAGAGTACCAGTGTGAGTTTGAGTATTGATATACATACCAGGGAGCTCGGAATAGATGCTGGTACACAAAAAGACGCTTTGCTTCCCAAAGGTGTGCCTGTTATGTGTGTGGTACTTCACAGACGGGTTTGGTACGTCTATGCATATGTCTATAGTCGAAACATATATCGAGTACACGTCTCAGTCCTGAGAAGCTACCGCGCGCGATAAGCTAAGGAACTTCGTGCTCAACGAGCACACGATCGATTCTTACGCCTGTACCACCTACGTAATCGATAACTATGAGTATTGAGTATCTGCAGTAGAATATGGGTTATTATGCACACCCGAGCTTCAGACCTAACACCTAGTCGAATCCTTTCGCTGGGAAAGGGATACAAGATCTGATCTCGTTTATTCTCAGAACCACAAAGACATTTTCTTTTTTTATTGTATGTACGCACGGATCAACAGCGAAATCTTGGGGTTATATTTATTACTAGATTTAGATTTTATTTTTATGATAAAAGTATTGCTTACCATATTTATAAAAATTAAAAGTTTGTTTTGAAAAATTAATTAGGAATAAAAAAATTAATTTTTTTTTTATATGTAAAGGTAGAATTTTGTTTAAAATTTTTTTATAGCAATTTTCTAAATAAAAATAAATTTAACATTTATTTTAAAAAATTATTTTGAAAATTTGCATCTGTTTTTCAAATTTCTACTGGAAAAATTTTTAAATAAATTTATGGTAATTATTTACAAGTCTACCATTTTAATTTTAATTTTTTTGATCGAAATTTCTATTTGATTTTACTAATACATTTTTTTTTGAAGAATAAATTAAAAAATGAACAATTTTTAAAAAGAAAAAGTTGATTATCACAATTTTAACAAATTTTCAAAAAAATTTATAAATTTATAAATGTAATTTTTAAATTGTTCGTTTTTTTTATGTACTTTAAAAAAAATATACATCAAAAACATCAAAAAAAGATAAAATAGAAATTTTATCCAAAAACATGAGAGCCAAAATTTTTTCCAACTTTTGAAGGCAAAAAAAGCTATCAAAATCTTTGTTTTTTATCATAAATACATCGTATAAACAATCAAAATAAAAAAAAAATTACAAAATGTTAATTTTTGACTTAGATATGGTCAAAAATAGGGTGGACCCCACTTGGAAATAATTACCGTAAAAATTTTAAGACTAAAATAATGATGGTTATTATATTGAGTTTATTTAGTTTTGGTCAGAAAAATTTCATAAAAATTTTGAAATTATTATTTTTGATTAAAATGAATTTTATTTTAGTAAAAAATTTCCTCTTGAATTAATATAATTTTCTTTTTTTAATTGAATTTTTTAAGGCAAAAAAGCTACAGAAATCTTTTTTATCTTTTTACAACATTTTTCATTATAAATGCGCCGTAAAAACAAGCAGAATAAAAAAAAATTAAAAAATGTTAATTTTTCACCTAAATATGGCCAAAGATAGGTTGGACTCCGCTTATAAATAATTACCAAATTTATTTTCAATATTTTAATGTCTTAAAAAAAATTCTAAAAATTGTAAATCATCAATTTTATCACTTTAAAATTTTGTTTAAAGATTTTATTGGTTAAAAAAAATCTTAAAGTTCATTATCGTCAATTTTAAAAAACATTAAAATCATAAATAAATATCTAATTAAGTCTTAACATATAATTTTTCTGAAATAAAAATTAATAGTATACAAGTAAATTTTATTGCCATAAAAAATAAAGTCCAGATTTTAAAAAATTATGCAGTATACACTTGGTACTTCCAAGTAGAATATAAGCAAATCTATAATTCATACCGATAACAAGCGCTAAAATAAATTAAAAAAAAAAAAGAAAGTGTAACTGTTAATTACGGTGATTAAATGACAGGGATTGTTAGCCAGCAGGGTGTAGCGAAAAAATAGTTTGTCGCATCTCTGAGTGCAAGCAGCTGTTCCGACGGTGACAGTAATATAAATAAAAAGAAAAAAAAGAGTAAAATAAAGTAAAGTAAAGCTGAAGTAGAAGCAGAAGCAAGAGGTGGACTATATAGCCCCGGATAATCGGATCCCGTCAAATGTCGAAACGTGATCGGTTCATTCTCTCTCTTTACTGGAACCTCTTTCCCATTTAGTTTATTTATTTAACGTCTTTCTTTAGTATTGGTGGATATTTTAGCTCAGCAAGTCGCTTGGCTCCTCGACAAAAGAACTTACTTTTAAATTATAAAACTCAGGAATCTCCCTGGAATGTCCAGCTCGTCCAAAACTCACGACATATTTATTCTTATTCGACAACTTAACTCTGGACCGAGATATTAGATCTCATCTTTGCAAGCCTTCACCTTATTATTCTTCGCTACTATTCTCCAGGAGATTACCAAAGTCACGTCGTTATTGCTTTACTCCGTTACAATCCATTAATCCCTTTACTTTTTGTCCTATCGCTTTTTCCTTTCCTTTTCGATTATTCCATTCTTTCTTATTTCTTATTTATTCTTCTACTTCTTCCATACTTGTATTGACGTTTATGTATTTATTCATGCACTTTTCGAACTCAGTGATTTGTTTCACATTACTTTGACACCTTTCCTCAGCTGTCTTTGCAATTGTCCTCTAAGACATCAATTTTATTGAAAAAATTTTTTTATCTTTAAAAAATAATATAATGACTAGCAGCCTTGCAGTCACTATGTGACTGCCGTGACTTGAGAACTATACATAAATAAAATTTTGCTTTATTAAATAATGACTTCTGTTAAATTGCACTATACTTTCTTAATTATTGACATTTTTCAAGATATAAGCTCATCCCGATGATACACTCATCAAGAGCTTTCATTTGAGTACCCACATCCATTATTGATATATTTTTCATATATTCATATATATAAATATATAAAATGTATGAAAAATTGATGTGGGTACTCAAATGAAAGGTCTTGATCAGTGTAATGTTGGGATGAGCTTATATCTTTAACAATGTCAATAGTTCTTAACATACAAGGTCGTTTCTTAATTATGTTAAATTGCACTGTACTTTCTTAACTATTGAAATTTTTAAAGATATAAGCTCATCTCAATGTTACATTCATCAAGAGCTTTTATTTGAGTACCTACATGCATTTTGATATATTTTTCATATATATATATATATAAAATATATGAAAAATTGATGTGGGTACTCAAATGAAAGGTTTTGATGAGTGTAAGATCAGGATGAGCTTATATATTTAAAAATGTCAATAGTTCACAAGATGCAAGGTCATTTCTTAATGATGTATCTAGAGATAGATCATTTTTGAATGCAGCCTAAATACTTATCATCATAAATTGACTATTGGTGAGAATGAAATGAAACTATGAAAAGACACAACTCCAGGTCAAGAATTTCCCAACGATACTAAATTTAACCATAAAAACCCATTTTATCATATAAATACACTGGCTACAAAATTTTGCTTATTCTCTCAATAATATAGATAATAAATGTTTTTTCTGTAAAAAAAAACACAATTATTTTCAAATTAAATACCTCATGCATACAATATGTGTACATTCATGTAAAGATGTATGTCAGGAAGTAGTTTAATGAATGATTCGCGAGAAAATCTTAATGGTGTGAATAGAATCAGAGAATTTGTGTCTTAAGAGGAAATGAAATTTCTCTAGTCTTATAAATTTGATGGAGCTTTCTATTTCATTCATTTGTTGAAATGAAGAGAGACATTAAACACAGAAATAGAGATAGCGGTAGATGTAGAGAATGAAGGAAAATAGAGTACGAGTACGAGCAGAGGCATTGTGTGTATGAGTGTTATATCTGCTTAGACAAATATAAACCTGCCACTCAATCTGTCATTTTAATTCATTGTCAAAATGTTCTCACATATGTAGATTATTTAGTATCTCTGACAAATATAGACTAAGAGATGTAATGCATAGTATTGGTAGACAGTATGGGAGCGTAACAGAATAACAGTCCCACTTTAGTTATGTCATTAAAAAATCCTGACAGTTTTTATCAACTTTCAATTAACGGAAAAATAATTTTGTTTTAATTAGACATAACTCATGACTTTTCCTTTCTGAGCACGTTCTTCACTCTTGTACTGGAGTTATAAATACAACTCGGTATGTTAATTAGGAGTATTAATAATACTAATAGAACAAATCGTAAGTAACTAGCTAACATGTGTAAGCTAACGGATTGTTTTGTTCCATGAATTTTATAAATAAATCATTTGGTTAAAAAATAACGAGCCAGGAGCTCACCAAGGAGAATATTGTACGGACGTAAATGTTTGACAAATTAGAGGTTTGTTTTATATTCGTTGAAGAAATTTAAAAGTACATATCGGTATATAGAATTTACCGTCGCTCGAAACTTCGTGACTTTACTGTTAAATTCTGTACCTTGCAGAGTAAATTCAAACCTTGTCTACTTTCTGAGTTTAGTCTATCAGCCCGATTTTATTTTTTAGTTTAATAAGTTATCTTCTTACAAAATATTAACATCAACAAAGTTAAAACGAGAAGGAAGAAAATATTAAACAAAATAACTTACCTGCTTGCAAGCTTTAATGTTAATATTTTACTGTTTGATTTATTATTTATTATCTATATTACTAAGAGAACAAGCAAAATGTTGTGCTTTATCTCTAGATACATAATTAAGAAATGACCTTGTATCTCGTGAACTATTGACATTTTTAAAGATATAAGCTCATCCGGATATTACACTCATCAAGACCTTTCATTTAAATACCCACATCAATTTTTCATATATTTATATAAGTTATATATATGTATATATGAAAAATATATGAAAATGCATATGGGTACTCAAATGAAAGCTCTTGATGAGGGTAGCATCGGGATGAGCTTATATCTTTAAAAATTTCAATATTTAAGAAAGTACAGCGCAATTTAACATAATTAAGAAACGACCTTGTGAACTATTGACATTTTTAAAGATATCAGCTCATCCCGATGTTACACTCATCAAAACCTTTCATTTAAGTACCCACATCAATTTTTCATATATTTATATAAATTATATATTTATATATATGAAAAATATATCAAAATGCATGTGGGTACTCAAATAAAAGCTCTTGATAAGTGTAACATCAAGATGAGCTTATATCTTAAAAAATATCAATAATTAAGAAAGTACAGTGCAATTTAACAAAAGCCATTATTTAATGAAGCAAAATTTTATTTATTTATAGTTCGCAAGTCACGGCAGTCACATAATGACTGCAAGGTTGTTAGTTCATTATTATTTAATATAATTTAATAATTTCCATATTAAAAATTTTTAAATTTGTTTAGATTTTTGGAAAATAAAATTTTTATCAGATCTTTACAATTTAAAGTCCTTAAAATTTATCAAAAATCAACTAATTGTTAAATTCTTCCCGATTTTTTAATTATAATTTATTAAAAAATAAGAGTCTGTAATTTTTTTCCTGTAATATTAAAAATTCAGTCATTAATTTCCCTGGTTTATACCAAAATTGAAATTTGACGATCAATATTATTATTTTTTTTTTCTATTGATATTACTGTTATATTTGCATCATAAATGTGAAGCCAATGTGTATTTTTATTAAAACATTTTCAGAGTCTCGAAAGAACAAACACATACATAAAAGCTCAACTGCGTTTCACTTGAAATTATTAAACCCATCAGTGTTAATAATACACAATTCCAGCGTGTTGCTTGGTACCAAGGATGGAGATTATTTCAATATTTCATCTAGCACAACAATGCTGAGTAATTATTAACCTGCAGCGCACTTTGAATCAACTGTAATACATATATGTTCCTTCATTTCTTGTTTTTTTGTTGAGCGTCACACATGTTACATATATGTACACACGTGTAAGCCTAAGGTAATATAACTTCTGTGACAGAAAGCCGAGCGCGGTCAGGTCTAGTGTACCGTGGACTGTCGGACATGCAGATGTCATTTAGCAGCAAGCTGCAGGGAAATACTCGGTATGCAGTGGCAACTGTCCACCGGTCAACTTCAACGACTACTGAACATGTTGTCGTTTAATGTTGCTTATTTATTGTTCAAATGTTACGATTAAATAATTATATAGAAGAAAATAAGATTTGAAGCTGTAATAAAAGCCATGCAAGTGTCAAAACAATTTAAGTATAATAATAATTAATAATTAAAAAATATGAAAAAAATATCAAGAAAGGTTGATAAATTTTTAGAGTAAGAATTTTAGATTTTAATTTAGCTTAAATCAAAATTTAACAAGTAAAATACTTATTTTTAAAATATAAATTTTGGATTTTATATTTTTTTAATAATAAAATTATAATGCAGATTATTTTTATCGCTTCCAATTTCAGTGCATAATTCTCTGTCTTTGTCTTTGTCAAATATTCAGATGAAATATTCTGAAGTAAGAGAAGAGAAAGTGTGAAAATAATTTTCATTTGGTCTTCGCCGAATATAAATATTGAATTAACATGATAAAAGTTTATTTAATTAGATAAAATTAAAATAACAAAAAGTTCAGGTGTAAGTATTATGTTTTTAAGATAAATAAATATTTATTTAGTCGTAAGAAGGAAATAGTAAAAAAAAAGGTGTTTCATTTTATTTAATCTTGTCACTCGTTTCTCCTTTTACGTAATACTTCTTTCAGTTTCTATGCAACTCAATTTACGTTGTACTCGGCTGTTTTTATTTATTACTTTTCCTTTTTTATCCTACTTTCATCTTTACCTTTGCGAGGAACTCGCGACACTCTGCTCGCTTTTATGTGTTATTTATTGCTCTTGTTTTTGTTGTTCTTTGCCTCCATTATGTCTTTGATATCAGAACTATTTGCAAAATTAATTTTATTATTTCACTGGCAATCGCCCCAAAGGATGACAATTACTTTTTTTAATTAAGCTCTTGAAGCCAATCGCGAGCCAAGTGGCACTTTTTTTAATTAACGAAAAATTATTTATATATTGACTTTAATTTCAACTAAATTTTATCACTATACTGATAGAAGGATTTAGTTCTATTAAATAAGATTTAGTAACAGATACTCAATGATTTAGTAACAAACCTTTCATTACTAAATATTTAGTAATAGGTAATAAATGATTTATTAAAGCTCATGTAGTTCCACCAAATAAATATTTAGTAGTATTTAACAAATTATTTATTGCTACTCAATAAATCGTTTATTGGTACACTGATAGAAGGATTTCTTAACATTTAAGAAGATTTCTTTGTATTTAAGAAATCATTTCTTAAACATCATTTCTTAGTATTTAAAAAATATTTCTTTGTATTTAAGAAATATTTCTTAAATACTAAGAAATATATATATTTTTTAAATACTACGAAATATTTCTTAAATATTAAGAAATATTTTTTAAATACTAAAAAATGATGTTTAAGAAATGATTTCTTAAATACAAAGAAATCTTCTTAAATACTAAGAAATCCTTCTATCAGTGTATCAAAGAAATTAATTTTTTAACTAATTTTAGCGTGTAATCTAACTTTTTAACTTAAAATAAATCAAAATAATTAAAATAAATAATTTTAAGTAAAAATATAAAGTATTATAAAGAAAAGAATCTCATTAAATTATATTTTTTTGTTTGAGACATTTATAAAATTTAAAATTAAACAAGTTTTTAACATATCAATAATAAACAAATTGAAAAATGTAAACTAAACTCCACTGAGAAAAGACATAAATAGAAGACATTTATTGGGAGTATGTGTGTGTTTAAAGGTTTGATAAATCTTCCAAAATCGAGCTGAATAAAATAATCTAAGTCAGTGAATAGGTTATGTATCACATAAACATTGGAATTAAAGCATAGCCATCTACCGACAATACTTGCTAAAGAAATATTTAGTACCTGTTACTAAATATTATTTGGTGGAAATAAATATTTATTTCCATGTAATAAGGTTTTGTTCATAAAAAGAAATCATTTATTAAACTGTAACAAATAATATTGATGGGTACAAAATATTTGTTTTCCCCAAATAAACACTGATAGAAGGATTTAGTTCTATTAAATAAGATTTAGTAACAGATACTCAATGATTTAGTAACAGACCTTTCATTACCAATTATTTAGTAATAGGTACTAAACCATTTATTAAAGCCCATTTAGCTCCACCAAATAAATATTTAGTAGTATTTAACAAATTATTTATTGCTACCCAATAAATCGTTTATTGGTATCAAAGAAATTAATTTTTTAACTAATTTTAGCGTGTAACCTAACTTTTTAACTTAAAATAAATCAAAATAATCAAAATAAATAATTTTAAGTAAAAATATAAGGTATTATAAAAAAAAGAATCTCATTAAATTATATTTTTTTGTTTGAGACATTTATAAAATTTAAAATTAAACAAGTTTTTAACATATCAATAATAGACAAATTGAAAAATGTAAACTAAACTCCACTGAGAAAAGACATGTAGTAATCTATTTCTTTGGTTTTATAATTTATTCAAGTTATAACTATACTCTTTACAATATTCGAATGAAGTTAATTAAATCTTACAATAAATAATCAATCCCGTAGAATATAGTTATCAGAAAACGATACAATAGATAAAGTTCGTGTATAAATAATAATGTCAAGATAGTACTTCGCGATTACAATAATACGATACGAGAAATAAAGGAAAATAGGATGTGTCCTAGACCGTAGGTGTGTGTATCTCAGAGGCTGAGGAAAATCTGCCTCGTGCCCCTTGACTCTTGAGGGTGTTAGCCTTTGCTAACACTTAGCGTTGATCTTGGGGTCCCATGACGTCATGAGCCCCTTGAATGCCGGGGAAGGGATTTTATGGCCCAAAGAGTACGGTGGTTGACGCAAAATTTTCGAGAGTGGAAAAGTACTCCCACAGACATAAATAAAAGACATTTATTGGGAGTATGTGTGTTTTTAAAAGTTTAATAAGTCTCCCGAAATCGAGCTGAATAAAATAATCTGAGCTAGTGAATAGGTTATGTATTACATAAACATTGGAATTAAACCATAGCCATCTACCGACAATACTTGCCAAAGAAATATTTAGTACCAGTTACTAAATATTATTTGGTGGAAATAAATATTTATTTCCATGTAATAAGGTTTTGTTCATATAAAGAAATCATTTATTAAACTGTAACAAATAATATTGATGGGTACAAAATATTTGTTTCTCCCAAATAAATGAATAAAAATTTTGTTACTAAATCAGTTTAGTACACCGTACTAAATCCTTCTAAGTGTACAATTTTTTTTCTATCCATAAAAAAATAATAATAATAATTCTATTGAAGAGTTTTTGATTTAGAAAGACCTGGGGTTTCATTTCCAGTCAAGGAATAGCTTGTAATTTTTTTTTCCGGCTTATATTCTGACTTTTAGGGTCAGGTAGACGCGAGATACGAGTACAGGACAAAAAACTCGACTTGCAGGCATCAGTCAAGGATTGACGTCGAGAAAAAATAATAAGTAGCCGGAATTAAAGTATCTAGATCGACAATGCGGTGGATTACGAGGATCTCGATTGAAGACCAGCGGAAACGTCTTTGCTCTTTCTTCAGTTCGGAATAAAAGTTATCTTCTCTTTACTTAGTAAAATAAAATATATATAATATTATATCTGGATCTACGGTAGATAGGACGCCCGCTTTCCCAGGGGTAATCACTCTCTCAGTGATCCAAATTTATTTCCGCCGAAAAGCACATCTGTCGGATTAAGAACAGTTTCAATTTTTAATACCTTTTTACGGAATAAAAGCAACAAAAGTTAAGATTTTATTTTTTTTTTTTAAAGTATGGAGTGCAGAGGTGTTGTACTAAAAATCACGTAACTTCTTTCTTCTAAAAAAAGGAAAAAATAGTTGGGAAGAGAAAGAGATTCGACAACTTTTCAATCCACCACCGACTTTCGGATAGAAACTTTCGGGATGTACGAGCCAAGTGTTTCACCGTGGGATTTTTCGCACCCAAATGGACGTGTATATACTACACTCCCCCGATCCTGAAATTTAGGGACATATAGATCTAACAGATACCAGATAATCACTCGCGGTCGCTCCTCGATAATCGGGTTTTAGATCTAATAAACGTCCGTTCGTTTTATTTTATTACTTCAAGTCAATGCGTTCAATATAAAGTTTATCGATTTAATTTAATTTGAAAATTAGTTTATTTATTCAGAACAATTTTAATATTTAGTTTAAAAAATTTTTAATGCAAGAATAAAATTGTTTTTTATTTGAGATTTTATTATCCGTAAAAGTTTTTTTTATGTCCAAAAAACGCCTAAATTTTGAAGTTTTTTTGAAAAAAATCAAAATTATAGAAAATTTTATTGATTTAAAAATTGTAGAGCATAAAATTATCATTTTTTTGAACGAAATTTTTATTTGATTTTATTGATATATTTTTTTTTTGAAAAATACATAACAAATAAACAATTAAAAAAAAAAAATTAATTATCACAATTTTAACAAATTTTTCAAAAAATTTATACATTGTAATATTCAATTTTTTTTTTAAATTGTTTGTTTTTTTACGTACTTTTCAAAAAAATATATCAAAAAAAGATAACATAAAATTTTATCGAAAAATATGAAAGCCAAAATTTTTTCCAACTTTTGAAGGCAAAAAAAGGTATCGAAATCTTTATTTTTTTCTTTCACGACATTTTTTATCATAAATGCGCCATAAAAACAAGCAGAATAAAAAAAAAAAAATAAGAAATGTGAATTTTTAACCTAGTTAAGGCTCAAAATGATTTTACTGATATATTTTTTTTTGAAAAATACATACAGAAATAAACAATTAAAAAAAAAAAAGTTTATTATCACAATTTTAACAAATTTTCAAAAAAATTTATAAATTGTGATATTCAACTTTTTTTTTTAAATTGTTCTTTTTTTTATGTACTCTTCAATAAAAATATATCTAAAAAAGATAAAATAGAAATTTTATCCAAAAACATGAGAGCGAAAATTATCTCCAACTTTTGAAAGCGCAAAAAAGCTATCAAAATCTTTATTTTTTTTTTTTTTCACGACATTTTTTATCATAAATGCGCCGTAAAAATAAGCAGAACAAAAAAAATTTGAAAATATTAATTTTTCACCACGTAAATAATTATCATGTGATTTATTAAAAATTTTTGAGTTAAAAAATTTCCCATTAATAAAAAAATAAATAATTGTTGCGAAAGAAAACACTCTAGAGCTTATCAAAATATTTGAGTTTATTATCCCAAGTATGAAGCTTAAAAGCGATAAATTTGATTGAAGATGTTAATAAACGATATTATTTAACGATCTGTGAGATTTTCCCGTGACTGAGAGTGTAGAATCGTACCCGCCTTCTTCTTAACGAGGAAAAAACAAACAACGGCCTGAAATGTATATCAAATAAATCTCAATACTCGTATTATGGGAATATATATAAATATAAAGCACCCGGATAAAAATAGATATAGTTGTGTTTACATTTAACTACATGCTCTCTATCATATCTGAGGGTCTGAGGGGGTCCGAGGGAGAAGGGAGGAAGCTGGACCCAGTCGGGTTGATATTCAGAGCTGAGTGCTCAGTGTTCGGAGTTGCTGGTATTCATATATGAACATACAACACGCCCAAGAGCTATATTCAACAGTTTTATTTAACGTTGATCTTGTACTCGTTTTTTCGAGTTAAACCTTTTTATATCCTTAGCAGCAACTCCCGTATGCTACTGAGTATCCTGGAGCAACCGAGATACAACTGGAAGAAGAGTAGTAGAGGTTGTTTACCCTACACGCGAAAGATAAACGTCCGCGGGCGGTCGTTTCACGATGAATTATCGTGACTCTTGTATCTCACCCTCGTATCAAGACACCAAGCAAATAAGTTTGCTACTCTAAGTCAAGATTACCCGGATACTCGCCAGGAGACGAGGGTATTATTATTATTCATTGTTATTGCCAATAATACATAATACCTTATTTATATTTTTGGTTATTTATTATTTTTAATCACGAATCCATTTGTCGCGGGGCAATAAAATATTTTTCAAGGCCCAATGGTTGACAGAGGTCTGATTAATACGATTAAAATTTATTTCATTTCTATTTTATAGAGTTTAAATATAAAAACTCCTCCAAAAGATCGGCATGAAATACAAGTTTCAATTTACAACTTTTTTTTTTTAATTTAAATTTGACAGTGGATTGATCAAATCAATTTTACAAAAATTTCAAACCGAAACTATTGATGCCATCAAATAAATAAAATTGATCATTAATTTTATTCGTTTCAGGGAAAAAAAATCATGTGATTTGGCAAAAAATAGTTGATAAAACTAAAAATTGATGTCAAATAATCCCTTTGGAAGGTTAAAAAAATAATTTTTATTTTAGAACTAAATATCTTAAACTTAACTCTCCTATAGTGAGAAGATTTAGCGATTATGAGCCCTCTATTAGAGATTTTGAGTACTAATTTCGATCGAAAAATTATATACAAGCAGATAAAGTAAAATTTATACTAATAAATGGAGAGCCGGTTTTTTTGTCCGGTTATACTGCGAAAACTATTGAACCGATTGGAATAATACTTATACTATAAGATGCAGCGTGTTTCGGAGAAGATTTTAGTATATGATATGGTGGTGATTACTTATCCGGAACCTATATTTTTTTGACTTAGAAATAATGAATTTTTATTGTAACTAAATTTATTCTATTCGATTGTCATTTGTTTGAAATCAATTTTTTAATTCTATTGGTTATGTTTATATACTAGGCAGATTTCTTCACTTATGAGACCTGCAATTTCTTTGACTGAAACTTTCATTGCTCATTACAAATTTTTTTTTTCATATCAATTATTATTAATTTTTGTAAGAAAGACACGGGAATGTTATAATGATTGCACATTGAAAGTTACAATGAATATTAGCTAGAATAATTACATGGATAACAGGCGGATGTCAATTCGATAGAATTGGGAATCTGTGCAAGTCAAAACAATACTCTAATTAAATTTCAAGTCTAGATCTAAAAATGCAATTTTTACTCGCGGAGCGGGCGAGTAACAGCTAGTTATTTATAAATTAACACTTTAGTTATATTTTTAATAGTGATTTTTTTAATAGTGATATTCTAAATATTTTTAATAGTGAGTGTTATTTTAAAACTTTAATATCGAATTGTGATTAAAAGTTAAGAAATATGCATATTTTATCATGATAAAATTAATAATTGCCTTTTTTGTAAAAAATTAAATTCCTCACAAAAAAGTCTTCTACAATTTATTTGTCTCCAATATTTAACCCCGAATTAATAACTATAGTTATTAATAATAACTTATAACAAAACATAAAAAAATTTTTATATAATAAAAGCGTGATAAAATCACTTATGTAGTTTAATGAATCGAACTAAAAGTATTATTAAAAGTACAACAATAGCGTGCTCAAGCCCCAAAAGCCATCATTCAACAAACGCATTCGATGTTCGGTATTTATATTTTTAATTAACGAACGGAATTTTTAAGGTTTAACGTTCCGTGCGGCACTAAAAAGCGCGAGTGTTCTTGAGCTTTTATTCGAACAAATGAAAAGTGGATATTGAATACACGCATTATTTAATTACAACGACTATTTTATATTTTCATTACGGAATGTGCAAATGCTGAACAAACATTTTTGGTACTACGCCCGTCAAAGAGCTCTTTCAACCGCCGACAAAATAATTAAATGCATTTTAAAATTTATTTCCACCGTTTTTTATTATTTTGTTTGTTGGTAAATTTTTATTTAATTTTATTTTTGAAGGCAGATCAATCGGTTAAGCACGTCCGAGTCTTTAAATGCTCGCGGAATAACCACGGTCCGTTGGAGTCTGATGAAATTTTCTACTCACACGAAAACAATTGACGCCCTCGCGAAAGTTTACTCTGACGTTAAATAATTTAAACACCAGTGGAGCGTTTATTTTGTGTATGTAAAACCTACGCGAATTTTATTCACGCATGTCTTTTTTATTTCATACATATAACACTGTTTACTTTAACATATATGTCCACATATATATTTTTGTACATATGGAAGCTCATATTTCCTATCGTATTAATAATAAATTCAACCTGCATAAATAAAGTTAATACAAACGATAAATAACAACCACTGAAGTACATTACACGTCAGTTAAGTACATATAAATATATATATTATAATGTGTTTGTATATATTTAGAGAACATTTGAATATTTTTTTAAACGTGGGTTCTATTCCACTCTCTTGCCAAATGGAACACGAAAACAAATTTTCCCCCAAATAAACACGTAACCGCATATTCACACGTCCTACGCAGCACCGCTTTCAGGACTACTGTGTTATACTATTCTATACTATACTATAGTATGCAGAATGTAGTATGTAGTATGTACTATAGGAGGGACGATAGAATTTCGATGTCGATGAATGCCATTTTCAGCGGGCTCTCTTTCACCGACACACTCCGAACTCGGAAAAAATATTCCGTTGAACGGATGCTGGAAAATTTAACGCTGTTACTGAGATAACAACCGAGCTTTAAAATATTTATTATTTTTATTACATTGTACTCTGTATCTACTATAAAATCTACAAAGCCAGAATGGAATATCGTACACAAGCTAGAAAAAGTTTTTTGAGCACTTCAATTAATAGTTCCAGAATAGGAGAGTAGTACCGCTCCCGGATATGCTTTTTAATATTTTCAATAACATTCAATAACGTTCGGAAAAATTGTTTCAAAGCGACTTTGAAATCTATAGAAAAGTTATTTATCATATTTTGGGATACGATGCTTTTTTGATAACTGAAAAAATTGGATTTTACTAAAAAAAAAAATAATGATAATAAACTGTATTATTAAGAGAATAAGAAAAATTTTGTGTCAGGGATAGTCTTATGATAAAGTCGGTTTTTTTAGTGAATTTTAGTGTCATTGCAAAGGTCTTGACGAATTTGTGCCTTTTCAAGATTTCATATTATTCTCACCAGTAGTCAATTTATTATGATAAGTATTTAAGATGTTCTATTTCTAAATACATAATTACGAAATGACCTTGTATCTTGTGAATTATTGACATTTTTAAAGATATAAGCTCATCCCGATGCTACACTCATTAAGACCTTTCATTTGAGTACCCACATCAATTTTTCATATATTTATATATATTATATATATGAATATATGAAAAATATATAAAAATTCATGTGGGTGCTCAAATGAAAACTTTCGATGAGTGTAACATCGGGATGAGCTTATATCTTTAAAAATGTCAATAGTTAAGAAAGTACAGTGCAATTTAACATAATTAAGAAATGACCTTGTATCTTGTGAACTATTGATATTTTTAAAGATATAATCTTACCCCGACATTACACTCATTAAGACCTTTCATTTGAGTACCCACATCAATTTTTCATATATTTATATATATTATATATATGAATATATGAAAAATATATCAAAAATGCATGTGGGTACTCAAATGAAAGCTCTTGATGAGTGTAACATCGGGATGAGCTTATATCTTTAAAATTGTCAATAATTAAAAAATTACAGTGCAATTTAACATAATTAAGAAACGACCCTGTATCTTGTGAACTACTGAAATTTTTATAGATATAAGCTCATCCCGATGTTACACTCATCGATACCTTTCATTTGAGTACCCACATCAATTTTTCATATATTTATGTATATCATATATATGTATATATGAAAAATATATCACAATACATGTGGGTACTCAAATAAAAGCTCTTGATGAGTGTATCATCGGGATGAGCTTATATCTTTAAAAATGTCAATATTTAAGAAAGTACAGTGCAATTTAACAAAAGTAATTATTTAATAAAGCAAAATTTTAATTATTTATAGTTCACAAGTCACGGCAGTCTCATAGTGACTGCAAGGTTGCTAGTAAATTTGAATTTATTATGATAAATAAAAAAAAATATTTAAAAAATGATTTTTTTTTACAAATAAATAATGATGAAATAATAATAATACAATTTTTGTTTTTGGAATAAATATAAAATATTTAGTGACTGTCGGTGATCTAACCTCGCCTTTGAGGGATTAGACACACGATTAACTCGGAAATATCGAATTAATCAGGCGGTTTCCTTGAGAAAACCTTGAACAAGTCGAAAAATCCCTCGGTTGATTTTTTCTCAACATTTTTAATTGTCAAAATTTAATGGCTCCATAAAAATTTAGACATTTATATATCTGAGTTACATAAAAAAATTCTGTCTATTACTAATAACATAATAATGTGCATTACGTAATGACCGATTTTTCTTAATCTACATCCGGAAGTTTAACGATTTTATTCAGAATAACAACTAAAATTTTATGGACTGAAATAAAAATAAAAAATCTAACTTGTAATTTATTACCAGCACATTAACAGAAGAAAAGATGCGATAAATATTTTTATGGACTTAATCACTTAAAAGAAATTCTAATATAATTTACCACCAGGTGAATAATAATTTGTTTGTCTACTATACTAATACAATGATAACAAATGATATTATAATACTCTATTCCAATCGGAGTCGGTGCCGGAGTCGGAGTGATCGGCTGCATACCTCGGAATTTCCGTGAAATAATTTTTTATGACTCATTAATCTTTTTATGAAACCGTTTTTTATGGGATTAATGACGTACACCCAGATAAATCATGAAATAAATCTCCCGGACAAAGCCAAAGTTAATTCTAAATCCTACTCTTCCTTCAGGTATTCGGTATAATTCTAATCTAAGAGGAAAATAAACCACTAAAATATTGTTATTCAAAAGATTCAACGATAACAGTCAAATTTAAACTTTACGAGGTTTCCATGTAAATCTATAAATATGTTTAACGCCATTAAATGACTCATCTACACATAATTATCCGCTGAGGAAGAATTATCAAGTCATATCATCTGTCCGAGCCATTACCTCTAATTTTATTACACAACACTTTACAAGAAAGATAATTATATTAAATTTATGTTCTACAGTATTGATTATCGATCGGGATTTTCAATATTTTATTTTATGTTCCAAGTTAAAACAATTAAATCTCTTCAAGCTGAAAGATTGATGCTTAGTACAAGAGGATTTAGATTAAAATTAATCCTTGTATTCTAGATCATATTTTTTATGATAAATAAAACAAATATTTAAAATTTTCATTTTTTATCAAATTTAAATATTAAAATCAACAGAAAATTTTAAAAATTGTTATTTTTTTTTTTTTAATTAAATTAATCCAAAAAATAATTGCTTTAAATTTTTTTCTAAGATTTTATTGAGAAAAATTCTACAAGTTTTTAAATGATTGTCAATCAACTTTTATTTTAATAATTAATTAATTTTTTTTTTTTCAACAAAATAATTAAATATTCAATATCTCTTCGATATTTAAACATATACAACGCCCTTCATTTAACTTTTCTCATTTTTCGGTTGTCAAAAAAGCTATATTAATTTCCCGACATAAATAATCTGACTAATTTTTATGATAATATTAAAAAAGAAAAAATGGTTGTTAAAGACATCTGCCAGAGATTGATAGACGTTAATTAGTCTTCGGAGTGGATTTACATCCAATTAAGTCAGACATTCTCGAAAATTGGTGTGATTGATGGATTCACTTTTATCGAGATTCTTACCATTTAATATTTAATTATCAACAAATCTCATTAAATTAAGGCTTGCACTATAAACCGGCAATTAAAATAATTTCCAACAATAAAATGGAGAAAAATTGAGGGAGGTCTGCATATATTTAGTCCTTTAAAATAAATAAGTGTCACTAATACTAGCCGTGAGCTCATTAAACGATCGGATGTTATGTTATGTCTCAATCGAGTTTTTCGATAAATTCTATTTTATCTTACGGAATTCATCAGCAAGTATTTACACAAACTCGGCGAGATCTTTTGCCAAAAATATCATCATTTTTCGTCTCATCCGGTTGGGACTACCCGTAAAACTGGATACTCATTTAATGCTTGATTGTGATGGTGATGGTGATGCTGGACCGAATAGCAGCCGAACGATTTCGTAATCGAAATTCTTCTTCGGTTTATAAACACACGCACTCTGCTCAGGCCGAAGAAAAAAGAGAAGAGAGAAAGAAACTGTCCATAACAAGTGGACCGAACTGACACCAGCCAGAAAGAGTCCGAGAGAGATATTATAGAGTTAATAAAAAAAGAGGAAAGGGACGGTGTGGTGATGCGACCGGTTAGACTGGCTGATCGTTTTGTGGTGATACTTAAAACTTGACACCGATCGTCTTTTGAGCATTGAGAATGAGGAATAAGAAATAAGAAATGAGAATACCAGGAGATATAATAGTATTGGTATAAGTTTAAGTTTAAACACGAGGAGAAATTACATGTACATTGTACATACATGTATGTGCACACAATCGATGTGATGACTCACGAATGTGTGTAGAATATGTGATGGGTCGATAGCGACCACCGAAATCCTGCTCAGTGTCACTCAAGTGGGCTTTATATCGATGATGGACGGACGTAATCTTTAACATTTTGGTAATCATGAACCATCAAAATCACTGATTATATCCTATCCCCTTTATCGATTTACCGACAAAACTCGTTATTTCTTCCAATATTCATACTATCATACGTCATTCAATCATTTCCGTTAGTTTTATTTTCATTTTATCTTCTCTCGCTGTTACGGGATCTCCAGACGAGCCGAGCCAATACGGCTTGTATTTTGCCTTTTTTATTTCAGGCATTAATTACCGTCAATCATTTTCGGTTTGTTTTGCGCATACACTTTTATACGATATCTCTCTCTTATTCTTTGTATTTATGTATGTAGATACTCCACTACAGACCGCGTGTCACAATGGATTTTTAACAGTACAATGCCCAAGGACGTCCGTGATTTATTTGCAATATCAAGTTAAGTGGATTGTTGTTTGATTTAAATTCAAATTCAAATCTAATCCTTGATCCCTGGAAGCTATTATTGGTGATCGTTTGGAATTTGGCGAGCCTCGTGAAAAAATTTAATGATATGTCCGTATGTGAGCAAATAAAAAAATCTGTATACAATTTTTTATTTATTCTGGTATATAAATTGGCCCGACTTGCCCCTATCACGCTTTATAAGGACTTATATCTTCACATATGACCATATAAAAATATTTTATATGGGCATATGGTCTCATATGTCCACAAATAATTTTTTTAATTATATTTCCGAAAATTTCCAACAGGTGGCGCATGGTCGCTGAATTTTCTCATTTGCAGAGTTAAATTATTAACTTCTAAAGTAAAAATTATTTTTTTGACTCTTCTAAGGGATTTATCTGTCATTTTTTTTATGTCATCAATTACTGGAACTATTTTTGTTTAATAAAATACAATAATTGACGTCTATACACTGAAAAAAAAATTTTTTTCCATCTAGAATACTAAATTTTTTACTCTTTTCTTGATTCAAAAACTTTTCTTTTAACTTTTCTTGATTCAAAAAAACTGGTTTTCTTAACCTTAAAATACCACGTTTTATTATAAGGCGAGTTTTTGGACAGTCAGAAAACTTTATTCTTATAGTTAAAAAATTTTTGTATTCTAATCATAAGAATACCAATTTTTTATCCATAAGGAAAAATTTCCTAGGCTGAAAAAAACTTTTTTTTCAGTGTATCTTGTAAAAAATTTATAAAGATTAAAAAATTAATTTTTATGCTCATATAAGCTGATATTAACAGATCAATTCATATCAGACCTGACATGGCTGTATAAAAAAAAAATTGGCTGTATCTTAAAAATTTTTATAAACTCCAGCAATACACACTTGCTTTTAATTATCCATAAAAATAATCACGAGCAATTAATCAATAAAATTTCCAAATAAAATTTAAAGCCTCAATCCATCTGGTACCCAGTATCTCGATTTTTAATAACCGACGATATTCTCACGTTACAATATCTCGGTGTTATCAACATCATCATGATGATCATCGAGATGTAACGGTTCGATCCATAACGTGTTCGAATGAAACAGAAAAACAAAAAGCGCTTGGATAAGAGTAACAACAAAAAATAAAGAATCTGGGACTGGAATCGATGGAGAATCGACGCAAAGGTGGCCACACTCGATTCGATCCGCGTACCATCGATTGGTACCGTCCGAGCGGAACCGATCCAGCCCAACGCAGCGATATGTTCGATCGATCTATCTCGTCCCCGGGTCAGGTTTCTTCTCGGTCTTGGTCTACTTGGATTTAATTTGCCAGCGGGGAAATAAATCGAGGATAGAATGGCAATGCAGTTTCAGTTTGAGTCCCAGTTCCAGTCCACAGTGGCAAAGACTATCAACTAGCAACTAGCCAAGCCACGAGTACACTAACGAGCACAGAGGATTATCGTCTGTTGGTCAGCGGCCCTGCCCTGTTATTGTGGAGACCGAGGTGTATGTATATGTATGAAGTAAGAGCGGAAAGTTTGTGGTGGGGGCTTAGCTTAGCTCACGTAAGGCAACCTTGGGCCTCACGAGCCTTGAGTTGGAGCCTTGGGTCCGCTCATGAGCCACGGGCAGGGGACTCGGGGGTAAGTGGGAGATAGCGAGAGAGACAGAGTGATAATAAGAGCAAGAAGAGTGGAAATATAAAGAAGAGTGGAGCCAATAAGTCCAGGCAAGTTCATTGCGCTCAGACGCGCCCTTACTTTGCCTCTTTCTCTACTCTGATATCTTGTAATGGCTGAGCTGTGGGTATTATATGCGATGCGTCGCTAGAGAAAGAGTAGAATAGAAGCCAAGAGTGTACTCTGTCCATGCAGTGCCGTATTATTGTTATTATCTTGGTTTTATTTTATCCTTTGGTTGGTGGTTGTATGTGGCGGTTGTTGTTGGTGTGGTCTTAGTCTTGTTCTTGTCCTTAGCCGGCTGGTATGCTCGGTCTTTCGCTTACCGAACCGAGACGATCGAGATGCATGCATACTTATCTCAGTTGTAGTAAGCGGAGGATGTTTTGCCCGCTGGCTTCTAGTATTTCGTCCTCCTGGAAATGATCGCTCAACTCGGTTTTTAACCAACCGACGCTCTGATAATAAGTATAAGGGAGTTGATCTGTATTATACCCGGTATAAATGTCTGACTGAGATAAGAATTATATTTTAAATTAAATTATATTCCAGTGTAAGTACAAGTACCTTACGACGATCGAGATTATTTAAATCCTCGACGTTTCTTTATATTCCTGTCTCGGGTAAATATCTTGATATCAAATTATAATGAAATATCTCACGGACGAAATTATTTTTTTTTTAGTTTTTTAGAAAATTTATTTTATTTTTATTTTTTAGGAATAAACACTCTAGTTTATTATTCTTTGCGATTTTTAGTTTAAAACTTTGATATTAAATTTTCGCTGGATTAGAGATATGACAAAATTGATAAGGACTTTATTTTATAGAAAATTTTCTACAAGAAAGGTCATCAATTTTTCCACACTGATAGAAGGATTTGTTTATATTTAATAAATGATTTTTTAACATCATAGGATTTAATAAATAATTATTAACAGTTAATAAATTATTTATTAAATACGATTTATTGAATGTTAATAAATATTTGTTAACAGTTAACAAATATTTATTAACAGTTAATAAGTCATTTATTAAGTACAATTTATTAACTGTTAATAAATATTTATTAATGGTTAATGAATATTTGTTAACTATTAACAAATATTTATTTAAAATAAAAAGCAAAAATAGCAATTTTCTTTTGACACTTTTATGACCCCATGGAATACATGATAATAATTTAATTCACTAAATAATTTAACGTTTTTAATATTTAAAAATATAAAAGATAATTATGAGCTGTGATAGAATTTACTATTTTACAATAAACGTTATTGTAATGTAATATAATTAATGCAAATAATTTATAAAGATAATTTTTGTTTATAAGCAATCTTCATATCATATGACATTGCAAGCGAAAAAATTTCACTCAACAAAATATTTATTAACTGTTGATAAATATTTGTTAACTATTAATAAATACTTATTAACTATTAAAAAATGTACTTTCCGCCCAAATAAATATTTATTGAATGTTAAAAAATATTTATTAAAATTTAATAAATTAAATTATTGTCTTCAAATAAATTAAATTATTAATAGTTAATAAATCCTTCTATCAGTGCGTATCTTCAATATTTAACCCAGAATTTCAATTTAAAGAAAAAATAAAAAATTTTGTTCTTTAACGCGTAATTAAATAATTCATTTAATTAATAAGAATTATATTTTAAATTTAATTATAAATTTTTTAGCTTGTTAGTAAATTTTATAAATAACAACTGCTAAATTAAATCAATGTTTAAATATGTATCGTCACTATAACCAGCAATACAGATATAGGGAGAATTTAAACAACGCGTGCGGGTGTAGCACGCGCGTTCTCCACTCGGGAGCTTTGGTAGCGTTCATCAGTTACTTATACTTATATATATATAGATGTATATATATATATAACACTCACGACTATCTGGTGGCCTCTTGCTCTCGCTCCTGGTGAAGTTAGGCTGTTCACTCAGCGCATTGTTGGCCGCTGGTATCAGTCTTGCTCGTAAATAGTGGTGTCGTGAGTCGAACGGTCGTTGTTGGGCAAGGTCGGCAACAGCCTCACCTCCTGCACAATAACAATAATATTTAATATTGCATCAGTAGAAGAAGAGGCAGTGGTAGCTTCCATTTATAAATTATTAATATCTGTGTAGAGAGCAACTGCGATATAGGTACGAGGTATGATGAAGGGGTGATCAAGATCGGTGGTTTTCATTACAAGCACACTGGATACGGAGATCCACCCTCTCGCGGTTCTCAACTGCATTTCGTTTATAGATAATACAACAAAAGAGAGGAGGAGTAATCAAAAAAATGTTTGGTTTTATTTTTTATGTGGAAATATTTTCTGATAACGTTGATCTGGTTATATATTGACGAGATTGATAAATAAATTGATATTTTTATATATTTTTTAAAAAATTTTTATATTAAAAATCATTTAATATAAGACAAAGATTGGTTTAGTATTCAATTGTAACAAAAAATTAATGACAGATTTTATTTTAGTATTTAATAATTCAGTAATTTAACTCTCTAATAAGGAGAAGATTTAGCGACAATGCGCCATCTGTTGGGAATTTTTACTACTACTTTTAATAAAAAAATTATACAGGGGTATTTAAAGTAATATCAAGCAGATAATTATTAATACTTATTAATACATCAGAACGCTTAAGGACGTACCAAAAATTATTTATGAACATATCAGGCCAAAAATAAATACATTAAATTTTTTAACAAATACTTTTTTACTTATTATTATTAAAACCACGGAAAAAAAATTAATTGAACCGATAAAAAAATATCTTTTAATATTTTAACATAATAATAGACTAAAAAAGTTGATTGGTAGTGCAATAATGATTTGTCCGTAGCCAATCACATAAATTTCCAGTTAATTGATTGAATTTTCATGGACTTTGAAATAAAAATAGCACAGTGTGACTCTGCAGTCTGTAAAATATATACGAGAGACAATATACTGTAAAAGTCGCGACAGTGACTCTAAAACAGATCAATATAAATAACATAGAGTTGGCTCTGTCGTGTCAAACGAATCGTGTGTACCATCAGATTTAGTTGCCGGAGGTTTTTTGTTGTAATGATTCCCCGTGTAGGTACACACACGTAGGTACCGTTTGTTACCTTTTTTACAGCGCAGACAGAGTGTCTCTGCTCTCTGGCAAACTGTCACTGGTTCTAGAATACTAGTAGGTATAGGTGTATAGATAGATAGAGTTAGATGGAGACAGATAGAGGGAGTAATTTCTGTTCTCAATACCATTATCTGACCTAGAGCTTGTTACAATCAGCTGCCGAGAAAAGCCATTCTCCGACTATTGGATTTTACTTTGGGTTAATTGGAGCTTGATAGAAACAACACCGTTGCGATACCGTGTATTATTTCCTTCACGACTTTTCTCTTTCTGATGTAATTTATCAATAAAAGCTTTTTCCTGTATTTAACCCGGTTCTCCGTTCTCTTTTATACTATTGCTTTTAATTGCAGATCTCAAATTCTATTAGAATCCGGACTGGTAATCAAGATCTTGATTTTGGTATCAATCAAGAAAATTTATGACTGAATTTTTAAGATTAAAGTCAAAAATAATTCTTTTTTTTACTTCAATCTTAAAAATTTGGACATTTTCTTAGAACAGCTTATTTTTGAATATCTTTAAACTGTGATAACTTTTGAACGCAATGTTTGATTTTGGTTTTGTTGATAAAATTCGACGCAGTTTTCCAAGCACAAAAAGTGTATACAAGGTTTTGGGTAGATAGGACGATTAATTTGAAAGTTATATAAAAAATTAAATAAATATTTTGAGCAATTTTAAAATTCAAAAATTTTCAAATTTTAAATCTATAATTATTAAGAGAATAAAAATCTTTTATTATTATTAAGAGAGTAAAAAAAAATTTTGTGTCCAGTGTATTTATAAGATAATACTTTATTTTATATGGTTAAATTATTATTAATCTATATTAATATTTTATATGGTTGAATTACTATTATCGTTATTTTATGGTTAAATTCGGTATCATTGGAAAAATCTTGAGCTGGAGTTCTGCCTTTTCGTGGTTTCATATCATTCTCACCAATAGTCAATTTATGATGATAAGTATTTAGGCTACATTTGAAAATTCTCTATCTCTAGATACATAATTAAGAAATGACCTTGTATCTTGTGAACTATTGACATTTTTAACGATATAAGCTCATCACGATGTTACACTCATCGAGACCTTTTATTTGAGTACCCACATCAATTTTTCGTATATTTATATATATTATATATATGTATATATGAAAAATATATCAAAATGCATGTGGGTACTCAAATGAAAGCTATTGATGAGTGTAACATCGGGGTGAGTTTATATCTTTAAAAACGTCAATAGTTAAGAAATTACAATTTAACAAAATTCATTATTTAATAAAGCAAAATTTTATTTATTTATAGTTCACAAGTCACGGCAGTGACATAGTGACTGCAAGATTGGTAATAATGTTTAATTTCGAAAGTAAAAATTAAAAAAAAAATAATGAAATTGGTTGAATGCAATATTTAAAAAAATAATTTAAAAAGTTTATAAATTAAATGTCCACCCAATTTAAAAACATAATTATCTGAAAAGTACGGGTAGTGAATAAAGCGACGCTCTGAGAAGTTAAAAACTAAAAAAATCAAATATTAAATGAAATAAAAAGTTAATAATTTGCATTGCAAATTTTGTGATGACTTTTATTGCTAAGAGAGAGGTAGGTATATGTAAAATTTAAAATGTAAAATGTATAATGTATATAAATATGATGTATAAAACAATCAACAGCGAGTCCCATTAAATTGTTGAGCGAGAAAAATATAATTACATTGTAATCACGGATGAGAGAGGATGCAACGAGGAAGCGCTCGGTCTTGAATCGCGAGGAAGTTGTAAAGAAGAAAGGTTAAGATGATCTGACATCTGAGTGAGCTGGCGAGGCGACAGGGAAGAAATGAAAAGAGATTTACTTCCACCCAAGGGGGGATGGTCTCTTGGGTTTAATGTGAAAACAATGGAGGGCGGAGAACACGAGCCTCAAGACATTGTTTCACGCCAAGCATCTCTACCCAAGCGATGCCCCGTACTGCCAGGACCAGAGAAAGAGCTGATGTCGTCCAAAGAGAGTTGTACAGCACAGGTAATGTAGCCTGCGTGTGTGTGTGTGTGTGTGTGTGTGTGTGTGTGTGTGTGTGTGTGTGTGTGTGTGTTACAGCTCGCTTCCAGCAAACTTTTATTAGTATTGTAGTAAGTGCATGTCTGCATGTCTCAGCGTGCTGTTGCTGTTGTTGTTGTTGTTGTTGTTGTTCTTGGTGATGTTGCTGTGCTTTGTACGACTCGATAAGAGTGGAGGTGACTAGCGGGATCTTTGTCGTTAAATATTATACAAGTTGTTGAGAAAAGAGTCATTATCATCTCTATATAAAACGGTAAATTTCGTGCTTGAAATCAAAAGACACTTTGTTGCTGTAAATGTCAAGTTTACATCGAATTAAATTATCTTTTGAACGCGAGATAAACTCTTTGTATTAAAGGTGGGACGGCTATTGTCTCTGCGTGGGGTATTTTTAATTGTCTGAGTATCGTTTTGTATGAAGATGTTTGTTGTTAACTCAACAGGCTGCAAAAAGAAGTTTCTTTAAGGTTAATAAATTAAGTAATTCTAAATTTTTTAATTCAAGAATTTTTAATTTAAAAAATTTTTTGAGCGTAAAAAATTGATGATTTCGAAATACGCACCTATAAATATATTTTTTTGAAATTTTTTAAATCCTAAATTTTTTAATTAAAGAATTTTTAATTGATTGGAAACTTCGAAAAATATTTTCTTGGGCGTAAAAATTGATGATTTGAAATATGCACTTATAAATATTTTATTTGAAATTTTTTGAATTCTAAATTTTTTAATTAAAGAATTTTTAATTAATTGGAAACTTTGAAAAAAATTTTTTTGAACGTAAAAAATTGATGATTTGAAATATGCACTTAAAAATATATTTTTTTGAAATTTTAGGAGAGTAATATTAAGACAATATTTTTATTTTTTCCTTTAAAAGTTTGAAAATTTGGGCAAAGTTTTAAACGTTAAAATTTTTACTTGTTTTTAATAAATTTCTATAAATTATTAAACAATAATTTTCTTTTTCTCATTTAAAGAAAAATTTTTGACTCAAATAAAAAAAATATTAAATTACAACCTTTTAAGGTTTTACGGAATCAAAAATTTTTTATTAAGTCTTTTTATAGTTTGTTTTTTATTAAATTTAAAAAATTTTACTTAAGAATTTTTCAAACTCCCCCAAAAAAACTTAATCTTAAAAAGTAAATTCATCTTAAGGATTAAACAAACAAAAAATCATCTAATCTTCCCGCGATTAATTCTCAAATTTTTTACATCAGTCAGTACAAGTCCATCCAATCCATCTCTAGGGCCGGCAACGTAAACAACACTCGCTTTTGTCAAGAAAAGAAAAGCCGACGTGGGCTCTAAAAACGTCCGGCAATTACGAAATTAAAAGAACCTCCTCTATCCTGTCCCCGATCCTTACCCTAGACTAAACTACCTTATACCCTTAAATTATACTTATGATTATGCTTTTTAGAGTAGAGTAGATACAAGTTAAACCCAAAAGGTATGGTTAGTCCTAAGCCGAAAGTCCTTTCGGACAGAAGTTGATCAGTCGGCGGTAATTTTGTAGATTTTAAAATAATGGCTCTGAAAGGTGGCCTTGCAATTTTCTTTCCCAGTAAGAGAAGTTGCTTCAGTTGTTGGAACTACCTGCTTATACAGGTTGCTTTGCCTGGTGAGCGTTGAGTGGTGCGCTCACACAACGGAGGTAGAATTAACTTAAAGTGAAGATTATATGAAGTTGGACCCGATAATCAGAAACTCGCTACTTCATACCGTATTTATGTATACATATATGTACACTCATCAACGAATTTTAGACACCCTGTGCACGTTATCTTCTGTACAACCACAAAATATAGAGGCATCAACGCCACCAGCAGCAAAGATACTCCGGAGAACTTCAGCGTACACGTGCCAGTCAAGTTACAAACTTTAATAATCTACTGTCGCAGCTGCTTCATTTTTTATCGCGTATTTATATTTTGGTAATAATATATCATTGATATGGGCTGAGGTGTACTCTTATATTTTCATTCCAAGATCAGAAGAATAAGATATGAAAATTATTGAGAAGAGAAAGATTTTTTTCTTTAATCCAGAAATATTTATATTGATTTAAAAAAAATTTTTTGAGAAGAAAATTTGAGCATTAGAATTTTGTTCTAATTTTAAATTTAAAATGATTGAAAATTTTCTAATTATATATTTTTAAACTCAAAAATAACTTTTGAGCTTAAAAATCTGTTATTTGTTTTGTAAAATACTTTTTTTTTAATATAAAAACAATTTTTTCTTTAATTTTAAAAAATTTAAAGCGGAAAAATTGAGCCCTGGAATTTTCCTCTAATTTTAAATTTTAAATTATTGAAAATTTTTCAATTATATATTTTTGAAATCAAAAGTAACTTTTGAGCTTAAAAATGTGTTATTTGTTTCGTAAAATACTTTTTTTTTTAATATAAAAATAATTTTTTTTTAATTTAAAAAAATTCAAACTGGAAAAATTGAGCCCTGAAATTTTCCTCTAGTTTTAAATTTATAATTATTGAAAATCTTTCAATTATATATTTTTAAATTTAAAAATAACTTTTGAGCTTAAAAATCTGTTATTTGTATCGTAAAATACTTTTTTTTAATATAAAAACAATTTTTTTTAATTTTTAAAAATTTAAAGTCAAAAAATTAGAAAGCAATTATTAAAAATAAAATTACAAGGTTCACTACTAAATAATGAAAAGGACATTAGGAAGTTCTTTAACTCGGTAATTACCCAGATCAGGTCTGATGGTTTTTAAACAAGAATAGGAATAGCAAAGGTAAAATTTTTTATTTTCGGTTCACCAGCAGGTTGTCTTCCTTTTTCCCTTGAAACCGTCGCCTTTCCGGTCGTTGGATCGCGCGCCAAAATAGTGGGTGTGGTCATTGTGGAAAGCAATTACAGGATGTTGAATTTAGTATTTTTTTTATTTGGGCATTTCTCCGATACTCGGAACAAAATTACTCATGCAGATCCGAATGAAATGGCCAGATATTTTTTTACGTGTTCAGTCAATGAAAAAACCGCATGCGATATATATGCGAGCATATGAATTGGGAAAGAAAATAGATAAAAAAGTCCAAAAAGAAAGATCGAACGAACGAACCAACTAACGTTCTATTCGAAATAGCAGAGAGCCGATGGAAATGAAGAGGATGGAAACAGCATGCAGTGTGTTTTCGGTTTCTCATCTTCAGACAATGTCGACATGGATATGCAGAAGTCGATCCTAAAATTGCCGGTCACCTACTCATCAAAAGTTATTTTATAGCTTTGTGTAGTATACACTGCGAAACCTAAAATTATTTTAGCGTTTCCATATAATAACATTGTCTGGATCTGGTATGCACCCCCTTTGTTTAAGTCACTATAATTTTGTCATTACCCTCTACCGGGAACGTGTCTTTATTCATTTTAAATTTTTATTATTATCTGGTTTCAGTGGACCTGCCATTTCACCTCTACCCGTCTCGATCTTCCGTCTCCATCGCCTCTTCGTCTTTCTCTCGGTCTCGAGTATTTAAATGAGCTTTTAATTTCAAATTACGCCGGATATATTTGGTTTAACGAGCGCTTATTTTTGTGAGCCAAACCCTCACTATGAATAACATTAGGTTAAATTTTGGAGTAAGTACTACATTGCTTTCATTCAATACTATTATTATGTGCGTATTAAAAAACTCCCCTGGCTTGGTTTTCAACTAATTTTGTATTTTATTATTTATAAATTATAATTCAAATGATAAGTTATTTTTGGGCTTGAATTTGAGCAAGGGAGAGTTCAATTAAAAACAGGAAATTTAAATGAAAAATTAATTTCTTCAATTTTGAAACAAATAAAATTTTAATCTAAATTTACAATAATATTTCTTGCACCATATTAATAAAATATTTCTCCCCAAATATTGAAATTTATTGAATCAAAAATTACTTTTTTCATCCATTTAAAAATTATTCATAAAGTTTCATCCTTAAAAGTTTCAATGTCCAATAAAAAATAATTTTTTACAAATTAAAGAGAAGCAAAACGATTTTATACAAAAACAGTATGCCTTCAGGGTATTTAATTTAAAGTTTTGAGCTCATACAATACCCAATACTCTTTGAAATATTACAATAGATTATCAGGGATCACGCGAAAATAGTTTACAACTGTTTAAAGATTCGTGGGCTACTCAATCTGGCGCGTTGAGGAAAGGGGTTTCTGATTATCAGCACGACAGGGTCTTCTTATTCTCCCTGATATTCTATAGAAAGAATAGCAACAATAGTAATCTACATGAAAAAATTGTATGGTTGAAAAAAATACTCTAAGTTATAATCAAATTATTTCTTAAGTTAAAATTTTTAATATATTTTTTACACACTGAGAAAAAAGTATTTTGCTACTAAGAATATTTTTTTTGATAATCAAAATACTTGGCATTGTGTTACTAAGAAAATGTGATATTTTGATAATCACAATAAGTTTACTGATTATCACAATACCTAGGTATATTGATTATCATTATACCGATTTAACAGACTATTAGATGTTTATAACCTCACTTTACTGGCACAAATCAATTGACTTATAAAAGACATTAAAAAAAACTTATAAAAGTTTGTTTGCCCGGGTAAAAAAGATTATGTGCAATTATATATAATTATACATGATTATATATAATTATGCCAGGCCATTTTTCATATATAATCATGTATAATTATACGCAATTATATATACATTTTTTTACCCGGGTGTTTTGTTATAAAACTAACAAAACAAATAAAAATAAAAATTAAAAGTGTAATAATAAATTTTTTTCAAGCTAACATAATGAATATTGGTTAAATTCTATTTTCACCAGTGCATAAATCAAATGAACTGATTGACAGTGTTAAAACGTCGATGGCAGTGTCAACACATATATTATTGTACTAGCTGTTACTTGCCCACTCCGCTGGGTGCTTTATAGAATTTCATTTTTAAATCTAGACTTGAAATTTAATTAGAGTATTGTTTTGACTTGCACAGATTCCCAATTCTATCGAATTGTTATGCACCTTTTATCCATGTAATTATTCTAGCTAATATTCATTGTAACTTTCAATGTGTAATCATTATAACATTCCCGTGTCTTTCTTACAAAAATTAATAATAATTGATTTGAAAAAAAAAGTTTGTAATGAGCAATGAAAGTTTCAGTCAAAGAAATTGCAGGTCTCATAAGTGAAGAAATCTTCCTAGTATATAAACATAACCAATAGAATTAAAAAATTTATTTTAAACAAATGACAATCGAATAGAATAAATTTAGTTACAATAAAAATTCATTATTTCTAAGTCAAAAAAATATAGGTTCCGGATAAGTAATCACCAACATATCATATACTAAAACCTTCTCCGAAACACGCTGCATCTTATGATGTAAGTATTATTCCGATCGGTCCAGTAGTTTTCGCAGTATAACCAAACAAAAAAACTGGCTCTTCATTTATAGGTCTTGAACTGACTTATATTTTGATAATCACAATACGTGGTACTTTGATTATCAAAATACTTTTTCTCAGTGCATTAAAATTTTCTAACATTACTCTTATGATTATGATTTTTAGTATACTTTAGTACTATATCCACTTATTGATCCGAGAATAATAACATACAGACAGAGTGATCAATGGATCTAACTAGATTTGTAAGTAAGTAAGTATTCTGATGCATTATCCGTGTATATCCTTCAAATTTGATCCTTACTACTTTCGGAATAAACCTCTGTAGAAAATACGGGACGCTCTTCGATCTTATCAGTATCAATGCCATGTTTCTCGTATAATATCAACAAAATGAAAATCCATAAAATGAAAATACAACAATGAGAGTACATAGTATTGGATGGAGCAGAACAGAAAAGAGGACTCATCATATCAGTATCAATGCATCGGATATCCGTACATAAATAGAAATATAGGAAGAGAATTGCTGGAGAGTATTAGCATAAAAAATAAATCGAAATGGTATCAGGGTAGTGGCACTTTGCGATCGAATCCTTTCATTTTTCTTGGTATTCTCGGGGATCAATCGTAAATAAACGTCCACGGGTCTCTCTGTCTATACTACTCTGTACTTTGAGACTGGTAGATGCTTCTCGAGATAAATAAGACAAAAAAATAAGGTACATACTCGCTGCGCTGGGATAAGGATAGGATCTGGCGAATAAGGTGGATGCTGGATGGACCAACTCTGTCGTCCACCTTTACCACCCACCAAGAGTGCAATCGAAGGTATTATGTACCATATATCTGTGCTACGTGCTATATAATGTACACCAGTCCAAGAAAAATGTCGCTTCTTTCTTTCCTCCTGGACTTGTTCGACGCCTAAGAGCTCTCGGCTTCTTGCTTCAATACTTCAGATAGATAGCTGTACTAGTCCGAGACAGATGGACAGATAGACAGATGGATAAGTGCCGAGTTTGATAAGTAAGAAAAATATTCGACAAATAAACTCGAATTTATGGTCCCGTTTTTGTGAGGGAAATCAAATTTATTGAGAGTTTTCTTTGCAGTTTTTAAGAGGGAGGGAATAATCTCTAGAGAAATTTAAATAAATTGAAGTTTTTTCTGGTACTTGAAAAATTTGATGGATTGAAAGTGTCATAGAAAGAGAAAAAGTCAAAATTTTGTATATTTAGGAAGTTATCGAACATATTTTAGTATTTTATAAGAAATGGGAATTAAAATAAAAGTTTTAGATTGAAAATTAAAGAAAGAAATTTATATTAATCGGTAATAACAAAAATGATTTTTTAATTAATTTAAAAGCCGCAATTTTGTGAGAAAAAATTTTTTTTACTTATAAAAATTTCAATAAAATGATTTCTAAAATATAATTATTTTATAATTTATAAAAATTTAAAAACTACACGGAAAGAACAATAAGTCACTGTACATCCTCATACAGTATACTCCGTGATATATATAGTGAAAAAAAAATTTCAGACTATAGTCAATATCCTTCAAAGTATACTAAATTATTTTTGGACTGTACTCCGTGAAGTCTCCGATTTAATCGATCAATTTTTCTAGTTATATCGCGTAAGATTTCACGGGATATAATCTGAAAAATTATTTTGTGTAAATTGAATTATACTCGGTTGAAATTTGGATTATGCCCACGGTGACTCCGCCATTTTTTTTTTCTAGTGCCTGCGCACTTAGCATTATCATACCTATTATGTATTTTAAATATTAGGTTAGTCAAATATTGTTTTAAATAATTATTACTATGTGACTGCCGTGACTTGGAAACTATGAATAAATAAAATTTTGCTTTATTAAATAATGACTTTACTTGAATTGCACTGTACTTTTTGAATTATTGGCGTTCTTAAAGATATAAGCTCATCTTGATGTTATACTCATCAAGAGCTTTCATTTGAGTACTTACATGCATTTTGATATATTTTTCATATATACATACACATTAGGGTGGCGCAAAAACCGACTATTTTTTTTTTTTCAAGTCTCGAGTGAAAAAATGTCAGTTTTTGATGTTTTAAGAGCCCTCTTCAAAGAATAGTTCAAAAAAAAATTTTTAAGAGGTCGCTCTAATTTTTTTTAAATTTCAGAGTCAAAAAATGCTAATCCAATTAAATAGTCACTAATAAATTAAAAAAAAATTACGAGCGACTTTTTAAAATTCACATTTTGAACTGAAACTTTCAGGAAAACCTTTTTTTTTAGTCTATAAAATTATGCCGTAACGAGAAAAAAAATAAAAAAAAAAAAATTCGATTTTTGATGATTTTTGAAATTTAAAAAAATTTGGAGCGACCTCTTAAAAATTTTTTTTAAGCTGTCGTTTGGAGAAAGCTCTTAAAACATCAAAAACTAACATTTTCTGTCTCGAGACTCAAAAAAAAAATAGTCGGTTTTTTTGCGCCACCCTAATACATATAATATATATTAATATATGAAAAATTGATGTGGGTACATAAATGAAAGGTCTTGATGATTGTAACATCAGGATGAGCTTATATCTTTAAAAATGTCAATAGTTCTCAAGATACAAGGTCATTTTTTAATTATGTATCTAGAAATAGAGCATTTTCGAATGCAGCCTAAATACTTATCATCATAAATTGACTATCGGTGAAAATGATATAAAACCTTGAAAAGGCATAACTTCAAGTAAAGACTTTTCCAACGATACCAAATTTAAACATAAAAATCCATTTTATCATATAAATACACTGGCCAGAAAATTTTGCTTATTCTCTTCATAATATAGATGACTAATTTTGAGCCTTCTAAATAAAGGAATTCCTCTCGCGTTTCATTACAAGTAAAAAAATTTTTCTCCGAAATTTAAGATGGAATTTGAGCACGACTGCGGATAAAAATCAAAATTCTCGCGGTGAATCAGTAAAAAATGAAAGCGAAAAAATTGATTATAATTTGATGAAATTGGAGGGTATTTAAATTAATAGCTTAAACACGAAAAAAGTAAATGACAGAGTTGAACTTAAAATTATTCGTCTAGAAATAATTCGATAGCTCGGCACCGTTTATAATGTTATTATTAAAATACTTTAAATGAAACCTTTTGCACGCGGCGGTCTAAATATACTTTTCGGGTCCGGTATTATGTATTAAAGTTAAATACTAAGAAAAGACGTTCGTTTAGTCAAAAACACATATAATAGACAATGTATATTATAGTTTATAGTTTATAGTTGATCTTTTGGAGGATTTCTCCGTAAGGTGATAGCACGTACAGCATGAACGACCGGCGAGGACAGCCGAGCACGGAATGACTGAACATATAACCAGCCAAGATATTGCCTCTCCGGGGATAAGGTCTATTAAATGATCCCTATAATTACAGTTGGACTCGGGATTCCCATTATGCCGCGTCTTATGTTCCTCTGGATTACCAACTTGTGGGATAACCATTTATCCCGATGTCGTGCAAAAATATAAACCATCGCTAACTCTCACAACTCTCTAAGAGCTCTATTATTTCAATTATTCACTCGTCTTGCTGGCTCTAAACTTTCCATTAATTGTATCATTTTATTCAGTGTTATCAAAAATATCTAGTCACGGTGGAAAATTGTTAAGTTCATCAAATTATAGAAATTTTTTTTTTTTATTGACTCGCTAACTGGCAGGTTTAATTTTTAACTGGTAAAAATAATGCCCCAGATTTTTATTTTAGTAATTTTTATTATTACACTTGTAAAATGAAATATAATTTATATTAAAGAAATTTTTTTCAGCTGTGAAATTTAATATTGATGATTTTAAAATATGCTTCTGCACAATTTGATTAAACTTGACATGTAAAATTTTAAATTGCATACTTTGGTTAATTTAATTTTTGGAAGAAATGAAAAATTTATAAATATGTCTGGACAAGTTAATAAATTTTATTAAATATTTAGAATAATTCTATCCACTGACCTCTTAATCAAGAAAATTATTTTAGACAGTTTTAATAAAGTTAAATTTACTTAAATTAATTAAAATTTATTAGGTAAGAATTATTTTATTTAATAATTAATTTTTTACTTGAAATGTATTTTTTTAAATTATTAAAGAAGAATTCAAAATTAAATAATGAATTAAAAAAGGAAAAAATTAATTAATTAATTAAAAAAAATTAATTAATTAGTTAAAAAAAAATTAATTAATTAATTTTAAAAAATTAATTAAAAAAATTTCTAATCTAAAAATGAAATTATTAAAAATTTATTTTTTTTTCATAAATTATTAAATTATTAAATACTTGATAGTTATTTCAGAAGAATTTATTGAAAAGAAAAAATGAAAAATAAATTCAATAAAATTTAATTAAAAAACATAAAATTTGATTAAAAATTAAACTTGAGATTTCCGTCACGATTTTTGAACCCCTTAAAAAAATAAAATGATGATTGGAAGAACAAAGCTCAGTCATAAATCGCGAACCGTTGAATTTGTAGGAAAAAATTTATAGCTTCTAAAAAATGAATATAAGACGAATAGGTTGATTCCTGTTATTCTTGTCTCGTGTTGAGCTGGCATTGACCATAATCCTCTCATCGGACATATATTCACGTTTTGCCATTTTTCTCTTTCTCTATACATACATCTCCGAGATATAAATATATATTTCCACATTTATAGATACATCTATACCAATAATACTTACCAATATGTTTCAATACATCGATCGCGTATATTTTCGATACGGAGTTCTCGACTCGCTCCAATTCCGATCGTGACGGGAAAAGTTTAAAGAAATTGACCATTTTGAAAAAATACCCAGGACTCACCAGAGGGATGCTCACTGCATTTTCTTCTAGCTCTTTCATACAACCGTTCAACATATCGAAATACGAATAGAAATACTCAGTATGGAGCATGAGTATAAGTACGAGCTGATCTGCACTACTATACTGGGTACCTCGTTCAAGTCCTCATCTCCAACTACAACTGCAACTGCAACTTCACTTTTAACTCCAGCTTATCCGACCTAGTTTCCTGTTTTCTCATAATAATTTTCCTTGTAAATAAAAAATATCTAGACCAAAAAATCGAAAATTTCAATAACACTCGAGTGGAAGCTGAAATTTTGTTGCGACAGCCCAGTTTGAATTTGAATAGAATTCCAAGAAAGCAATTTTCGGTTTTATCATTGTCGACGTACATCCCACTTTTGCTGTCTCTTTCTCTCATATAGAGGCCCTCTATCTCGAGGGTTAGCGCAGGTGCAGGGAAGACTTTCTTAATTTAGTGTGCTCCGAAAGTTGACTCGAAATCACCGGCTGGCTGTCGTTGGATGATTGGTTATTGGTTGTTTAAAGAATGAACAAAATCCCATCTCAGATAAAATAAATTATCGGAAGTTGACGGTTGTGATAAAGAAAAAAACATTCATGTTTTCCCGCATTCGAGATTGGATTGTTAGAACTTTCTACTTTTTATTATCCGAATCAAATTAAGTATTAAGCTTCTTTGAAGATCGATGATTGAATTTTAGTCTATTGAAGTCTTAGATTTTAATTTCATTTAAAAAGATGCATGTAGTCAAGAATAAATTTTCATTATCGCCGTATATTGCCTAATATGGTCTAATTGTAAGTTCTATGTTGTAATAAAAATATATTTTATGATTTTAAATTTAAGCTGCTTAAAAAAAGATTTTTTTTATTATCTATATTATTAAGAGAATAAGCAAAATTTTGTGGTCAGTGTATTTATATGATAAAATGGGTTTTTAGGGTAAAATTTGGTATCGTTGGAAAAGTTTTAACCCGGAGCTGTGTCTTTTCAAGGTTTCATATCATTTTCACCAATAGTCAATTTATGATGATAAGTATTTAGGCTGCGTTCGAAAATGCTCTATCTCTAGATAGATAATTAAGAAATGACCTTGTATCTCGTGAACTATTGACATTTTTAAAGATTTAAGCTCATCCCGATGTTACACTCATCAAGACCTTTCATTTGAGTACCCACAACAATTTTTCATATATTTATAAATATTATATATATGGATATATGAAAAATATATCAAAATGCATGTGAGTACTCAAATGACAGCTGTTGATGAATTTAACATCGGGATGAGCTTATATCTTTAAAAACGTCAATAGTTAAGAAAGTATAGTGCAATTTAACGTAATTAAGAAACGACCTTGTATCTTGAAAGCTATTAATATTTTCAAAGATATAAGCTCATCCCGATGTTACACTAATCAAGAGCTTTCATTTCAGTACCCACATGCATTTTGATATATTTTTTATATTAACATATATATAATATATATAAATAAATGAAAAATTGATGTGGGTACTCAAATGAAAGGTCTTGATGAGTGTAACATCAGGATGAGCTTATATCTTTAAAAGTGTCAATAATTACGGAAGTACAGTGCAATTTAACATAATTAAGAAACGATCTTATATCTTGAGAACTATTAACATTTTCAAAAATATAAGCTCACTCCGACATTACACTCATCGAGACCTTTCATTTGAGTACTCACATCAATTTTTTATATATTTTATATATTTATATATATGAATATATGAAAAATATATGAAAATACATGTGGGTACTCAAATGAAAGCTCTCGATGAGTGTAACATCGAGATGAGCTTGTATCTTTAAAAACATCAATATTTAAGAAAGTACAGTGCAATTTAACAAAATTCATTATTTAATAAAGCAAAATTCCATCTGTTTATAGTTCACAAGTCACGGCAGTCACATAGTAACTACAAGGTTGATAGTATAAATTAACTTCGCAAACCTAAATCTCTTCTAAGGAGAAAATTAATTGACCATGCGCCACCTGTTGGAGATTTTTACCATTAAATTATCTCAAAAAATTATATAAGAACACAAATTACTATATTACGTCATAGAATTGGTATCTGACTATATTAAAATGTTTTTTCACGAATTTTTTCATGTATTCATCACGAGAAGTGATGAAGTTTCATTGAGAGTGGTAGTAACTCCAGAAATTCCATCAGCAAGTAATTTTGGAACGACGGACCCGTTTCCGACGACCCAAATGCACGAGCGAAATGTTTAATTAGAGATAAGTTGTTTGCTTGTGTTGACGGAATTGAGGAAGAGAGGGATATATGTAGAAATAGAAGTAAGCGGTGCATATATCTGTAAATTTGGGTTTTGAGTATTATCAACATCAGCGTCACCGTGGAACTGCTAGGCTGACGTTCTCCATCCCATTACTGTATTTCTACATGGTATAGAACCGAGCTGGATGTGGAGTGTGTCGTGAATAGCGCCAGGGTCTTTGATATATAACCGTTTTCTCGTTCAGTTTCAGGAGCGAGAGAGAATATTTGGAAATTGACGGTAAACGTGTATCGTGTTACACGATGAGCGCGTCTGGCTTTACGATCCATTACGCGTTATGGACCAACCAGAGTAAATATTGGCATTGGCCTTTCCAAGTATACATACCTACACATCAATATATGTATATATAAATGTATGTGTACAAGAGTTGAGAGTGGTATAGAGTTTTACACGCGCCACTGTATACCACAAACATTCGGAGACCAGGGCAAATATTTCGCGTATTCAGGTACCATAAAATTGACTAGTTATATTACTCTGTATACATTATACCTAGTCGTACCTCCTTCGGCTATTTATCTTTCCTTTTATGAAAAATATTCGTCAACCTGAAACTCTATTTTAGCCCACTGCTCCAATGTTTTATCATTACTCGGTCCAACTAGTGTTTGGTCATCAAATATCCTTCAATATTCCATTTCAAGCGAAAAATTTATTTTTAAAATTTCGAGCCTCAATTTATGGTTCAAAATAATTGATTTCAAAATTAATAATTTAAGTGAAGCTAATATTATATGAAAGACACTCTAGCTTTACTAATTTTAGCCAAGTTTTTAAAGAATATCAAAAATGTATTAATATTTAACGAAGTTCGGTGCTCCACTTTTGAAAAGTTTACCCATGTTTTTCTGATGTAGCTAACATCAGTGTAGAGTGGATCAACTTTAACCGGCTAAAATATTCAAGAGCTAGTTATTCCACTTTCGAAAAGTGCAACTCTAAAGTTGATCAGTTTAGTATGAGTATTATGAGCCAAGACTTCTTGACATCTACATTCTAAATTAAATTCCATATCATCAATGACCGTTAATTCCACAATTAATAGCTTTGCACAGTCTAGATACAAGGGGTTGTTACGTCTGCTCTAGAAATAGGATAACCCAATAACCAACTGTTTATTTCTGTGCATACTATCGAACTTATCTCATAGTTTAATATTTAGTTTCGTCAAAGTAAAATGACATTCCGTGAAATAATTTTCTGATATAATTTTTTATAGGATCATTTATGAAATTTGACCATCTCAGGAAATTTCGACATTCTAATTATACAATTGTTTTGAAAAAAAAAAAGTTTTTTTATAATCTATATTTTTAAGAGAACAAGCGAAATTTTGTGCTTTATATCTAGAGACATAATGAAGAAATTATCTTGTATGCTGAGAACTATCGATATTTTTAAAGATATAAGCTCATCCCGATGTTACACTCATCAAGACCTTTCATTTGAGTACACACATCAATTTTTCATATATTCTATATATTTGTATATATAGAATATATGAAAAATATATCAAAATGCATGTGGGTACTCGAATGAAAGCTCTTGATGAGTGTAACATCAGGATGAGCTTATAGCTTAAAAAATGTCAATAATAAAGAACTGACTTTGATATCTCGTCAACTAACGATATTTTTGAAGATAGAAGCTCATCTCGACATTACACTTATCGAGATCTTTCATTTGAGTACCCACATACATTTTGATATATTTTTCATATATATATATATATATATATATATATATATATATATATGAAAAATTGATGTGGGTACTTAAATGAAAGGTTTTGATGAGTGTAACATCGAAATGAGCTTATATTATTAAAAACGTTAATAGTTAAAAAAGTACAGAGCAATTCAATAAGTATCTTGTGAACTATTGACATTTTTAAAGATATAAGCTCATCCCGACATTACACTCATCAAGACCTTTTATTCAAGTACCCACATCAATTTTTCATATATTTTATATATATTATATATATTTATATATGTAAAATATATCAAAATGCTTGTGGGTACTCAAATGAAAGCTCTTGATGAGTGTAACATCGGAATGAGCTTATATATTTAAAAACGTCAATAGTTGAAAAAGTCGAGTGCAATTTAACAAAATTCATTATTCGATAAAGCAAAATTTTATTTATTTATAGTTCACCTAGTTACTGCAAGGTTGCTAGTTATTAATTATGAAATTAGACCTAAATATTTTAATTTTGATAATTTATGAAGACATTGAGCATCTAGTATGAGAAATTGGCAAGTGTAGAGTGAGAAAGGTTATAATGGTGTCTACCGGGTTGGCGAGTTAGTGTTCACCCACACACAAACGAGATTATGGCGGTAGCGGCGAAACCGCTAATGTGTTTATACAGCGGTGATGCAAAAAGGGTTGGGTTCATGTGTATGCAGACACTGCTATGTCTATGTACAACCGAGTGGGGAAGGGAAAGAGACTGTACTGAGTAAACCTGGAAAATGATAAAGGAGAGGAAGAAAACAGAAACATAACCGCATCTCAGGTAAGAGTTATTTTGATATAATACTCCGGAAACAGTTTGGTGATTTCTCGGCTCAAAAGTTTCAATTAATTCTACTGTTTGTGGCTCTGTTTATTTAGACAACCGTGGGCGCTCATCTCATATGTATAATATGTATAAATATACTCGAGGCAAACTTTGTCGGCGCCTTGACCCGCAAGCCGGCTAATTAATGAACTATCACTGCAGGCAATTAGCAATCATAGCCGACGGACTTAGTGACATGAAAAAGCCATTTATTTAATACGCGACACCCACATTAAGCTTTAAGCATTGAGCAGTAAGCATTAAGCCCTTCCCTCTTTTTTCTCTCTCATGTATATTTTGATAGAATGGAGAGTAAAGAATATCAAATAATAAAAAACATTTAAAATATCTCTGGTGCTTTTGTGATCCAATGTTTTATACTTAATACTTTACATGTTACTCTTTAGTTTTTTTTTTATTAGGCTTTTTTGTTATATCCATTTCAACACTTTCGAATAGGCAGACTTTTATAAAAGTATAATGCATTAGCGTCTCGGATAATCATCTTGTACACGCTACGCATTAAATGTATGTGTGAGAGTGTTTGTATGTTTACTTTTTTATTTAGTTTCAGTTTCACTAAAGTTTTTTTTCTTTATTTTTAATCTTACTCGCTTTCACAGCTGTTTCATCCACATCAGCCTATTCGCAGTTACACCCTCTCGAGGGATAACATCAACCACTCAGTAAAATTGACAAGTTGCCGTGGAAGGGAACTGGAAAGGGTGCACGCTAATATTCGCAGTGTGTATAACATTTTCTTTTATATAGAACGTGAATTTTTCTTTAAATAGAAAAAATAATAATAATAATAATAATCTATATTATTAAGAGAATAAGCAAAATTTTATGACCAGTGTATTTATATGATAAAATGAATGAATGACCTTGTATCTCGTGAACTATTGACATTTTTAAAGATATGAACTCATTCCAATGTTACACTCATCAAGAGCTTTCATTTGAGTACCCACATCAATTTTTCATATATTTATATATATTATATATATGTATGTATGAAAAATATATGAAAATGCATGTAGGTATTCAAATGAAAGCTCTTGATGAGTGTAACATCGGGATGAGCTTATATCTTTAAAAACGTCAATAGTTAAAAAAGGTCAATGCAATTTGACATAATTAAGAAATGAGCTTGTGTCTCGTGAACTATTGAAATTTTTAAAGATATAAGCTCATCCCGACATTACACTCATCAAGACCTTTCATTTGAGTACCCTCATCAATTTTTCACATATTTATAAATATTATATATATATATATATATATATATATATATATATATATATATATATATATATATATAAAATATATGAAAATACATGTAGGTATTCAAATGAAAGCTCTTGATGAGTGTAACATCGGGATGAGCTTTTATCTTTAAAAACGTCAATAATTACAATAGGTCAATGCAATTTGACATAATTAAGAAATGAGCTTGTATCTTGAGAACCATTGATATTTTTAAAGATATAAGCTCATCCCAACATTACACTGGCAAGACCTTTCATTTGAGTAAATCTTTCGTCAATATTTAACAAAGTACAGTCAATTTAACAAAGGTCATTAATTTAATAAAGCAAAATCTTATTTATTTATAGTTCACAAGTCACGGCAGTCACATAGTGACTGCAAGGTTGCTAGTAATGTTTTATTTTTAAAAAAAGAAAAAAAATTGATTAAATGAATTTATTATTTTAGGCGGAAAAAACCCAGTGAGTAATAAAAAAAAATGTTAACCATAAAAAAAAGGTTTAAACATCAAAGGACCAAAAGTAATAACGACACGTAACATGTGTGTCGTGAGTTATGAGTTGATTAACGACTTACATTTGACGAATTTCTTCAGCAATCACAGAAAATTCGAGATAATTATGCTCTTCCGTAGTAATTTTCTTCCATCAATCCGGCAACTGTTTACCCGGGAGGACCTCAAAAAAAGAAAAAGAACATTACCGCCTCTGGGTATAGAAGGAGGAGCCCGGAAGCTAATAATACAGAAAATCAAAAGTTCTGGAAAAAAAGAGGATGCTCTTGAGTAAACAAACTAATAATTATTGAATTTACTATTATGCATGCTTCAGCTCCTTCACATTTTTAACAACAATGTCTCCGTGTGTTTCCTTTGATGTCGAATCGTCGTCGGTATTGTGTGCGTTGATAAAAATAAAAATCCATAGTTGTTATTGTATCTGAAAAATATTATTTCTCGTTATTTACTTTTCACGTAACAATTCCACATCTCAGTGTCGGTGATACGATAGGATATCATTTGAGGTTCTATTTCTATTTCGTTATATTTTCGTAGCGAAACTGTTGTTATTATTATGATTATTATTATAGGAGCGCAAATTCTATTCTTGCGGTAATGATCATGTACTTCTTACGGTCGTTTGTCATTGAAGTGGTTGACAATAATACTTGTGAGCTTTTCAAGTCTTTCTTTCGAATTTTAGCAATTTCATTTGACCTACTTTTGCTTGATTCCATTGTCTCCTTGTGTGTTTTTTTTTCTCCATCTTTCTCTTTGGCTTTACTTTTTTATCCTATTTTTTAATATTCTTTTTTCGGACTTTACTGGTGTGCTTTCATCGAAGCTCGCGCAGTTCTTTCTCCCGTAAACTCATCGTTTTTGTTCCAGATGTTCAGGAAATAATACCAACGGGTTTTCTCCATTGATCCCTCTGTACTGATGCCTCACCTCAATATTATATCTGTAGAGATAAGAGACTCTGATAAGATCACCGACACACTGACGAAAGATTTTAAAGCCCATTTCTCCCTCAATCACACGAGTTTTTTCGATTTTCTTAAATTATGCCTTCTAGCGCTGAATTTTGCTTCTATATAATCGTTATCATCATAATAATTTTTACTTTGATCCAATTTAACATTATTTTACTTTATAAAACTGTTAATATCTTTCACTTTAACCTCTTTCATTTTTTAACAATCAATTCATAATTGATGATAATTATTCAACTTTTAATACCTTCTTGATTACGGTCGATTTTTCGCCAATGAGATTTTTTCACGATTTATTCATTGAACCTCATTCTCTTAAACAATCTTCATTTTTACTAATTTGTACACAAATTTATAAATTTTTTTATATTTTAATTAATTAACTGAACTTTTAATTGAGATAAAATTTTCCATTAATTTTAGAGAAAATTCAGGCTAACTTTTAGAAATTTTGAATTATTATTATTTACATTAATAAAAAAATTTGTAAAGTTTTTTATTTTAATTAATTAATTGAACTTTTAATTGAGATAAAATTTTCATAAATTTTAGAAAAAATTCAAGCTAATTTTTAGAAATCTTAAATTATTATTTACATTAATAAAAAAAATTAACTTAAATTAAGAGAAAATTAGATTATCTGTTTAAAATTATTTTGTTGGCTCAAAAATTTTTCTTGAGAATCAAATTAATGTTTTTTATCCTAATTAAAAAAAAAAATTTTTTTTTTCAATTAAATAATAATTTTCTTAATATCTCTAAAAAAAAATAATCTAAAAAATTTTTTACATCGAAAATTGCAACTTTTACCATAAAAAAATTTGTAAATCTAAAAATCCACCCAAAAAAAATTCTTACCTCAATTTTACAACTGAAAAACCATAAAAACACCTCCCATAAATAAAAACCATCACATTTAACCAAGTAATAACTTAAACTAAGATATTTTCAATAAATTCAAATGCTTAGCTTCGGAAATCGTTGGCCTTAACCAGTTCAGGTCAACCGGAACCACTAAATAACTCTGATTACACCCGAAACCTCTAACTCAATAAATTCATCCGAATGATTTTCCAGCAAATCATTCCACACAAATGTTTTTTCAGTTCCTTTTTTTCCTCCATCCTAAATCCTCAATCTTTTCATCCCCAAAACAATGGCTCGTAAAACAGTTACCGTGAACAAAGGCCTAAAAGTCCGACACAAAGTGTATGCATTCAGCCTGGTTTTGAGCGTCGTAAAAAGTGGTTGCAGTTTGTAATCCGTAGTCCTATCGGACATACACACCGAGGAAGGAGGAAACTATTCAGGGGATTCCGATTGCGGTAGTTTCGCGCATCCGTGGGATTGAAACAACACGAGTAGAAAAGTACACATTTGAAGTGTCCATTTGTGCAAACACAGCGGAGAATCTGGATTTCGTATGGCTTCTATCCAGATTGGAGTTTCACGTCGGATGAAGTCCAAAGAGTTTGTTTAATTAATTTAATTGTTGAATAGATCGACAGTTTTCATTAATTTAAAGTATCCAGTACTCGCTGGACTATTAAGTATGCAGTCTGCAGGCTGGAACATTTACAGCAAACATACGTATTTATGTTATTTGACTGTAAGCACACTCAAGTGGGTATTTTCCTCTTACATATATCCAGTACGAGTAATTCCTGCTCGTAGGTTGCTTCGGATCCATCACACAAACGTCCAGCAACAGTAACAGCCTTACAGGAGTCACAGTAATTTACATCGGTATCAGTGAGTAGTGCAAATCGATCTTCAAGGTACATACTCCTACTCATACTCTATCAGTAGTACAGAACCACACACGGATAGATACTTTGTATCTATCCGGCACTCAGGATACATATGTAATGTCTAATGTGTATATGTAGAAATGCGTCGACAATTCGATCGATGCCGAACCGAGTGAGTTTATGCGTGTGTATCAAGACGATACGAGTCGAGGATGTGCGACTGTAAACTCACGAGTTAAGTGAACTGGATGTGGAGTATGGAGTTTGTATGCATGTATGGATGTATGTTTAGAAATGTATGAGTGGTAGCAGATACCATTACTATGGTGGTGGAATGTGTTCGACCCGTATCAAAGGTCTTGACTGTCCATATGGGATGTCGTAAGCTGTAAGAGTGAAGGGTGGATGCTCTAGACGTAGACAGTGGATGAGAGCTACCAGCCAAGTCCATTCGTTATTCAGCAGGAAGCCTAGGGATCCCGAAACGAGTTGCAATCAATTTCAGCCTTCTATTCCGACTCTACTCGTATTTAATTCCGAATTAAATAATAAAATTCGCTGGCCAAAGGGCACATTAGATGCTACGGACACATTCTTTATTTACTTTTGGTGAATATTTTAGATTGCAAGCTGGGTTGAGTCGAGTGGTGAGTTTTGGGTTTAAGGTTTGGGTTGGGTGAAGGTTGGAGGTATTTTTAAGACTGATTTTTTAGTAGGTTGAAGATAAATTTGTTTGTTATAGTTGTTTTGATGAGGCATGTGGCAATTTTTATATTTCTTGACTAGAGAACAAAATTCTTGGCTCAAGAAAATTTTCGGGTGCTTGAAGGAAGACCGAAGTTGTGTTGGCCGAAGTAAAAATTTTTCTTGAAATTCTATTCTTGGTGGAAGTAATTTTTTCTTAATTCAAATTATCATAAATACTTGATACAATAAATTTTTATATTTGATCAAGATTTTTAGATACTTTAGGGAAGCAGCGCCACCTACTTCAGCTGAGAAAAAAATTTTCTCACCTTGAGAAAATTTTTCTCTTGAATATTTGATACCCATTTTATATTATTTTAGCGTGCAATTATACATATTGAATGAAAAAAAAAATGATGAAATATTATTTGATCTTTCCATTTGACATCTTAATAAATAAAAATATTAATGAAAATTTACTTTTATCTTTATATTTAATTTTTTGGAGCAAGAGAGAAATTTTCTCAAGACAAGAAAATTTACTTCTATCAAGAACTAAATTTTTTGGAGCAAGAGGCTGAATTTTCTCAAAACAACAAGATTTTCTTGACTTAAATAAATTTTCTTGTATCAAGATACGTATTTCTTAAAGCAAGAGAATTAATTTTGTTTGAATAAGTGAAATTTCTTATCAAAAAAAAAATTATTTTTCGCTCAAGAAAATAATTAGGAAGAAAAATATTTTCTTGGCTCAAGTGAACCTTTTTTTCTGTGTAGAAATTTTTTCATGGGTTGTTATCTATTAGAAAATGAATATGAATATATGTATAAATCTAAATAAATATATTAAACTTTTTGTGCTCAGCACTGCTCGGTTATTTTCATCGAATTTCAATTTCTTTAACATTATTTATCGTAGAGAGTATATATTCTGGATAAAGTGTAGAGCGTGAAGTATGCATCAGCCGGGATTTTCTCTTTTCCTCTGGGTGCAATAGAGCCGAGGAACCCGCCAACCAGCCAACTTTCATCTCGTCCTGATAATACTTCTTTTCATGACTCTCTTTCTCAACTCGGCATTATTTTTCGACGGGTTTTCGCAAACACGTCGACAATAACCGACATATCCGAGTTTTGTTTTGTGAAAAATGTCTAGTCTTACACAAGTATCGCACAAAGCTGCTGCTTCTGCTGGATGTACTGTTACTCCTTCTCAGTACTCTCTGTATTGCTCTGTACGCGCTATCTCTACTCCAACACACTATCTTCTGTTATATATTACACTACACACTACATAGTACATATTACATACTACGTACTACATGTCCTCTTACTCTGGTGTACTGTTATCTATACCTATACTCTTATTATATCCTCCGAGGCGTGTATTCTATTTCACTTGTACCTCGTCTACGCCCAGATGCCTCTTGCCTAGTTGCCTGGCGAGTATCCACCCTTACCCTTATGCGGCCAATCGCTTGGTCTATCATAACGACTCGTTGCTTTTCAGCACACCGTCCTCAATTGCTAAGCACTGAGCACAGAACGCGACCACTACTCTTTTATATTTTATATACATAAAATAATCATTATAATAAAATTCTAGTAATTGATTTTTATTTCTAATAAAGAATAAAATTCTCTTTGAAATGACTACTCACAAGGCTATTTTCAAAAATTATCAAAAATTTCTTCTCATATGTGAAGTAAATATATTTAACAGATGTGCTATGTGACCTAGGCTTCACATATGTTCAAAAATGCTTGTGGGCACTCATTTTTCAGAAAATTCTTTGTAGAATTAGAAAATAATAATAAATAGTAAACTTGCAGTCATTATGTGACTGCCGTAACATGTGAACTAAAAATAAATAAAGTTTTGCTTTATTAAATAATGACTTTTGTTAAATTGCACTGTAATTTCTTAAATATTGACGTTTTTAAAGAAATAAGCTAATCCCGATGTTACACTCATCAAAGGTTTCATTTAAGTACCCACATGCATTTTCATATATTTTTCATATATACATATATATAATACACATAAATATATGAAAAATTGATGTGGGTACTCAAATGAAAGGTCTCGAAGAGTGTAACATTGGGATGAGCTTATATCTTTAAAAATGTCAATAGTTCTCAAGATACAAGGTTATTTCTTAATTATGTTAAATTGCACTGTACTTTGTTAACTGTTGACATTTTTAAAGATATAAGCTCATCCCGATTTTAAAATCATCAAGAGCTTTCATTTGAGTATGTACATGCATTTTGATATATTTTTCATATATACATATATATAATATATATAAATATATGAAAAATTGATGTGGGTACTCAAATGAAAGGTCTTGATGGGTGTAACATCAGGATGAGCTTATATCTTTAAAAATGTCAACAGTTCACAAGATACCAGGTCGTTTCTTAATTATGTTAAATTAAGTACTGTACTTTGTTAACTGTTGACATTTTTAAAGATATAAGCTCATTCCGATGTTAAACCCATCAAGAGCTTTCATTTGAGTATCCACATGCATTTTCATATATTTTTCATGTATACATATATATAATACACATAAATATATCAAAAATTGATGTGGGTACTCAAATGAAAGGTCTTGATGAGTGTAACATCGGGATGAGCTTATATCTTTAAAAATGTTAATAGTTTACGAGATACAAGGTCATTTCTCAATTCTTTATCTGGAAGTAGAGCATTTTCGAATGTAGCTTAAATACTTATTATCATAAATTGTCTATTGGTAAGAATGATATGAAACCTTAAAAAGGCATAACTCTAAGACTTTTTCAACGATACCAAATTTAACCATAAGAACCCATTTTATTATATAAATACACTGGCTACAAAATTTTGCTTATTCTCTTAATAATACAGATAATAATAACAATATTTGAGTAAATTAGATCCTCTAATAAGTTGTCTATTCAAAGCCCTGTTTCAAAGACGCAAATGAGGTTTACAATCTGAACATATATATAAATGAATGCATGACAGTATGATGTAATGTTAAAGTCTGTGGCGACGGTGCTAAATGCGTATTGCAGTACGAGAAAATAATAGTAATAGCGAATAGCGACTAGCAAGTATGAGGTAATTAACGATGCCTTCCAAGTTGGGCAACTCGGTAACAAGTATATGCTATTATACAGTAAACCCTACACATCTTACCCCTTCGATTCCTAACAAAGTTTCCATGCCACAATAACCCTCTCCACTTACCTCTTACCTCACTCTATTATACGCGCTAATAACTCATACCCAACAAAGTACAATTGAACATTTAATAATTAGAGTCAATATTTAAGAACTATCAAGAGTAAAATAAACTTTTGAATTTACCACAATGAAAATAATAAATAAACAAGAAAATTTTCTTCAAAGTAAAAAGTTATTTCATCTTTTGACCACGGATAATTATTTAAAATTCAGTGTTTCATATTTTTTAATTACCCTGGCAGGTTGTACAGCAGTTTGTATTGCACTTCTTGTTTCAAATAAAGTTCCGGTGAGTTAATGAGTAACAAAGTTCACCTTTTTTCTTTTATATATTTATACATCATACACTACTAGTACTATCCAGTCTACAGTCTACAGTCTACGTCTGCCCTCACTGAGGAACTCAGAGCTAAAACAACCTCAGTTGTTTCTTTTCTAAAAAACACTGTATATATTCTTTCATTTAATTTTACGTAATTTTTTCCGTGTCAATTCAAGCAAAATGCTCATTATTCTCGTTAAATTTTCTTAATTTCAGCTGCAACAAACTTTGTTTATTTAAATAGCAGAAATATTTTCAGACAAACGAGACAATGATAAGCATAATCAAGGAAACATATTTACATCCACAATACCCATCACTTTTCTCCAAGTTAACGGTCTACAACATAAAACAAATACACATAACATAATATAATGTCGATGTACTGAATACTAGCCTAAAGAGAATACAACACATAATATTATCTTCAGCTTTATTCATCATGTTCTTTATTACTCTATCCTCCTGCTCTAGCTTGAACTCATTCTGATTTCAGATGTAGAGGGACTTTTACTGTACAGTACGCCACACCACACCACACTATTACTATTAAATCCTCTGTATGTAAGCAAGTCCAGTCCGTATTATGTGTACATACAGAAAACCCGTTAGTAATCTCATCTCGATTCGCTGCACTCACGTATAGAGCTCAGATGACCGCCAACGCCATGCATTCATCATTTATATATTTTATTTCATTTTGTTCGGATATTTTTACCTCTTATAAGAGTTGGGCTTGTTGATGATAAAATATACAGCTAAGGGGCGTAGGAAGAGGCACTCTGCATATATATATATATATATATATATATATATATATATATATATATATATATATATATACTCACGATGAGATCATACCGAATAGACGTAATAATGATGAGCAAAAATCAACGAATTAATTCAACCAAGTCTTTTTTATATCCTCGAGTTATCGCTCATTGTTGTTTCACGGAAAAAAATTGTATGTGAAATTTACACTTCTAAGGAGATCCAAGTACCCTTCTAGTGTAAAGAATTTTCATAATAAAACAATACGTAGAAATACTTTTGTTATGCATCTTAAAATTAATTTTTTAATTAATTAATAACATTTTTGAGGAAATTTCCGAAAAATTTACTCATTAAATAATTATTAACATTTAATTGACTAATAAAAAATACACTGATAAAAGAATTTATTTGTATTAAAAAATATTTATTAATAATTAACAAATCATTTATTAAAAACCACTTTTTAATATTAAACAAATATTTCTTAGTATTTAAAATGATTTGTTTGTACTTAATAAATCTGATATTTATTTATTAAATATTAATTAATTTTTTCAAACACTAAGAAATATTTGTTAAGGACCAAAAAGTGGTCTCTAATAAATGATTTTTTAAATATTAACAAATATTTTTAATTATAAACAAATTTTTCTATCAGTGTATAGCACTTTGAATTACCGGTATACACTTGACAACACCGCAAGGGTTCCCTAACCTTGAAATTTATTTATGTTTACTGTCTAACTAAAATGACTAATATTTTCTCCACTAAAAAAAAATTTTTTTGCCCAAAAAAAAAAATTCTTGGCTCAAAAATCGTTTAAAATTAATTTCGGTTTTTGACAAAAAAATATCAATATCTATCATGATAATAAAATATTGGCATTAATTTTGATAGATTAACAAACGAATAGTTTCACTTGAATTAAACAAAAAATACTTCGATTAATTCGATCAATTCTTGAGACAATAAAACATATTCTTGAAAATTATCAAGAATATATATTCTTGCGACAAGAAAATTTTCTCAATAGTAATACTTTTTTTTCTGAGTGTAGCATTCAAAAAACAGCGGTTACCTATGCGTCCAGTTACTACGCAAGCGGTTTTGCCAAGTCAAATACAAGACTTTATAGATCGGAAGTTACTTTTGAATTTTCATAAAAAATATAAAATAGCTCCATAATACGTTCGGAAACCTACTTTTTTATTGTTTTAAACGAAAGCTTATTTTTTCAATCAAATTCAATTGAAATAAAATTTTTTTTAAATTGTTAATTGCATTAAATTTTTAACCAAATACACGACTGGTGGATTCTCCATTTACCTACATGTAAAAATTACTATTTTCAAACCTAATTATTTTAGTAAATATGCGGGATATCTACTGTTTTTCAATTTTTTTTATTAATTATTAAGCTAGGTGAACTTATAAAAGGATTTCTTAGTATTTAAGAAGATATCTTTATCTTAAAGAAATCATTTCTTAAACATCATTTCTTAGTGTTTAAAAAATATATCTTAGTATTTAAGAAATATTTCTTAAATACAAAAATTACTATAAATACGAAGAAATATTTCTTAAATACTAAGAAATATTTTTTAAATACTAAGAAATGATGTTTAAGAAATGATTTGTTAAATACACAGAAATCTTCTTAAATGCTAACAAATCCTTCTATCAGTGTAGATTGAGTTTACAAATTTTCAGAAAGTTTTAAAAATTTGACTACTTCGCGTGGATCTCCTTAAAACTGTAAATTTGACATTTATGTCTTAACAGTCGGAGCATTAAAACTGAATTTAAAAAATTTTTCTGTAATTTTGACAGGACATTTTTATCTGCATGTTTTTATTTATAAATTAAAGACAAAAAAGTTGTTCTTTTCGTCTTTGTTCTTCGTTGAGTGAGAGGCGGAGGGCTAATGTAATGATTAGGCCATGGGCTAGAGCTCTGAAAAGTTGGACAGAGGCAGAGAGAAAGGAAGCGAGAATAATTTCCACAAAGAGGAAATTAATGGAGAGGGCTAGGGGAATTGAACCAGGAATCCGGGACGCTATGCCTGAGTTTAGTTCTGTTGTAGTAAACTTTGTCTTATTTTATTTGGGCCGTCTCTTTGCCCGCGACAAAGAGTGAGCAAAGATAGGCGAAATTCAGCTTCGAAATGTCGTTTAGTTTTAAAATAACTGTCCGGGTGTCTAGATCTGCAAACATATATAGATATATTTAATAGATAGAGAAAGTACAGACAGAGAGTCGGACGGGGGTGTCACGTCTTGTTCAAATAATTCCAGTTTCCCATGATTATAGTCTCTCTCGCTGTGGGCTAAACCACTGCCGGAGACACACTTCGCCATCCGTTAGCCACGTTTCTTATTCTCAGTATTATTTGTTACTTGTTATGTTTTCCTACGGCCCCCTATCCCTCCCCGACCCCCTTTATTTTCTCATTCTGAGCTGAAATTGCCAGCACCACATATTATAATAATATAATACATAATATACTGTTGGTTTAATGATATTGCTTTTACATTTTTTTAATTATCTTTCCGTTTTAAATAGGACGCTTGTATAATGTATATAATATATATTGATTACTTCCATGAGTCATTTGTTCGAGTCGTTTATATTCCAGTTTTTACAATTAGTCATTATGTACTGTCAATTAATTTAACGTTTCTATTATATTTATTGCAGCTTTTTTTATATTTTCTATTCAATTTTTATCATTATTTATTACGGATATTTTTAATTTATTTCTTCTTTAAATTATATATAATTTTTTTCCACTTTTACTAAAATTTTTTACGACACTTTTGGTAATTTTTCTGAATTAATTTTTTTTTTTTCAATTAATTTTCATCAAAAGAAAATTAAAAAAAAAATATTTTGGTATGATTAATTTTATTTTTTAAATAAAATTAAATGAGGTCAAATCTGTTGTAATTTAACGAACATAATTTTGTCATTTCTATTTGAAATTTCTTTTCGATACTAAATTATTATTTAAAAATTATTTAGATTTAAATAATTTTAAATAAATAGATCGATATTTTAAGTGTTCAATTTTTTATTTTTAACTTTACAAAGATCAAATAAATTAAAAGACAAATAGTGAACCCAGAATCTAAAATCAACTAAACAAAAACATTTTTCTTAAATTCATGAGTAGGTTGAAATAAATCGACCCATAAAATTTGAATAGAAGTATCGATTGATCTAAATTGTCTAATCCCGTTACTATTACTCTAAGAAAACTTATTCAAAGTCCCGTCAATTAGAAAATTTATTAGCCCGTCGAACAGTATTACCAGAAACTCGTGCGCATTTGTCATTGTGCCAATAGAATTCCCCGTAATTCATAATAAGTTCATCAAAAAAATCCTAATCTTAATTAATAATAACTAGAAATTTAAATTGCGCGCATACGCGCGCGCTCTAATCTTGAACCAATAAGGAATCAGGGTCCATGTTTTCGATACTAAGCTAACTTCATTCTACCATCAATTTTAGTATATAGGATAGTTATAGCTATATTTTTATTAATCCTTAAACTTCTTATTAAAAAAAGTAATAATGAGATGGATATAAATCAAGATTGATATCGATCAAATTTATTATAATTTATTCGAGTTATTTATGCCTCTAAAATATTAAATTAATGTGATTGTATTACATGCATAAATACAAAAGTAACCAGTGCTGTTAAACGTCCTTGTCATGTCTAATTGATAGCTACTTATCTAGATCAGAAATTAAAATAACAAACCGATTAATCATGTTATGTTATTGTATAGTACTAGGATAATGCAGTGCTTGCATATTTCGTGTTGTCAAATGTGTTTTTTGATGATAAAACTCTATTATATCTTGTGTTTATTTATAAATGGGCAAACTTAAAGGTCACGATTTGATTATTATTATTATTTTTGTGAAAAAATGTTTTAATATAACCTCAATAAAATTATTTTTATTTTAAACCCTAATTTTTAAAACTTAAGTCTCTAGTAACAAGACAATTTAGCGACCATGCACCACCTGTTGGATATTTTTAGAAGTAATTTTAATTAAAAAATTAGATATGGACTAATTAAGCCATATTGAGACAGATATGAGCACACATGAGCTAAAATACCATATAAAAAATTTTTTTCATGGGTTATTATTACCATTATTATTATTTCCAATGTTATAGCTGTTTTATTAGTAAACGTTATTTAGAATAGGATAACGTTATATAAGTGATGTATGATAACATACGTTATATAAGTGATGTATGATAACATTAAAAAACTTTCTGATCCAACCTCATGTACACGATAAAATTATTTTTATTCTAAACTTTAATTTCTGAAACTTAACTCTCTAGTAAGGAGACGATTTAGCGACCATGCACCACCTATCAGATATTTTAAGAACTAACTTAATTAAAAAATTAAATATGGACTAATTAAGCCATATCAAGACGAATATGACCACATATGACCTGAAATTCTATTTAAATATTTTTTTTATGTGTTATTATTGCCATTATTATTATTTCCGATGTTATAGCTGTTTTATTAGTAAATATTATTTAGGATGGGATGACATTAAAAGTGATGTATGATAACATTATATATGTATTTATTTTATCATTTATTAATGATATATGTTATTTTGATATTTCATTTGTCATGTGTGTTTTCATCTGATAAGCCAACGGTTTAATCGTGTCGGTTTCGATTTGAATGAAACTTTATTCCGTAGATAGTATCTAAATATTGATCTCGATCTGTCTATCCGATTTATTCCCCCATTTTTCATTTTACATTCAACCTATTCTACCCAAAATTCAGTACAAAATTTTACATGCCTCAAACTTTGACTACCTTTATAATTACAAGCCAAAAAATAATTAAATTAAAATTCAACAATAACCCCCTTTATTTTCATATTCATTATTATCCAACCTCTTATTCTGAAAATTTTTAAACAGCCTCTTTTTGATAACTCAATTAAAACAGTGTTTAAATATGCATATGCATTGGGAAGTTAACCAGAACAAAGCCCTCTGTAATTAACAATACAATAACTAGTTACTGGTTGAAAGGTCAATGTCCAAATTTAATTAAAAAAATTAACAAACTTTTACCTCAAGCGGGAAATTTAAAAATTTCTCTAACAATTATAATTATTACTTTACTCATAACGATTGTATCTAAAAAGGTATACATACAAAGTGTGCTTGATTATTATCACATCACAATGCTAATGAAGTTTTCGCCGAGACAATGTGTTTAATCTTTACTTAGTACGCTCGGAATTTGGAACGTTGGTTGTTATATTATAGTACATGCATGCACAATGTACAATATGCAATGTGCACGCCTTGGAGATAGAGAGCAAAGTGTTCACATGAAAATTAGGCTTAAAAAATAAAACGAAACCCCAGAGATAAAGATAACCTAATACAAAGTATATGTATACAAATTAACGACGTTGCGGCCATTAACGTAACACTTACATCCACCATTTTAAGAACAAACAACACACTGAGAAAATTTAGTAGATAAAAATAAAAAAAGAAAGGGTTGAGCGATGCAATTGCGGGAGGTTTGCAATAATTGCTGCGATCTTCCTCAGATCTGACCCTTGTTACTCGGATAATCTTTATCGTGACCAGCGAATTCAATTACCGGTCTCTTGTTGCCCCAGAGCGTAACTTTACCTGCTGAAATAAATGCGCTTGCTCACACGAGCTGACTACACACTATACATGTATAGAGACCGTTATATAGATATAAAATCGGTTGTGAAGTTTAAGTATAATCACATACACTGCAATGGATTATAGTTGAATTAGCTCTACTCTTACCGAGGACAATGTGGGTGAGCTCTCTCTCCTCTGTCATTCGATAACCGTCCACGACCTCTGATTCATAATCAGCTGCATTAACAATTTAATTCACCCCCTAAATTAACTATTATTTATCCCACTGAAATATTATTAACTCGTTATCATTATAATTATTATTAATGACTAATGACTAATGAACTTTGCTATTAATAGCCGGCTCATTGGTGAATTTTAACTAATATATTATATGTGTGTTTAATTCTAATGTTCTGCCGATCGATCAGCGGAAATTCATGAACTAAATAGTAATTTTAAGCGCCCGAGTTTGTGCAAGCTCATGCTTTGGGAGTATAAACAGAGCAAATATAAATTAATATCATAAAAGTGCAATATTCGGGCCAGAAAATTATTCAACAGATGGAAAGGGGGAGCTGTTGGCTGTTTGCTTTGATTTCGAGCTTAATGAAATTGTTATAATTAAAAATGTTTTGGATTTAATAAAAATATGGATGACGTAACGAGGTCACCGGGCACAACCGTTTTCCAACCGGGTACTTCAATGCAATCTGGTTTGAATATTCACTCACTAACACTGGGTTAAGTAAATTCTCGTTTCAAATTGATGTATGGTGAGTACTGGGTCAAACGAACCAATCTAAATTTTTCTAGATTTGATTACGTTTTATGTTTTTGTATTAATTTGAGGTTTTTTGATAGTGATTTTACTCTGTGAGATAATTTTATGACAGCAATGTATGTTATAAGGTCATTTGCTACATTTGGGAAAATTTTTATACATCCATACATCTACTAATACTCTTATATATTTATTTATACCAATAAATGGAGAGCCGGTTTTTTTGTCCGGTTATACTGTGAAAACTGCTGAACCGATCGGAATCATACTTATACCATAAGATGCAGCGTGTTTAGGAGAAGGTTTTAGGAAATGATATGTTAGCGATTACTTATCCGGAACCTATATTTTTTTGACTTAGAAATAATGAATTTTTATTGTAACTAAATTTATTCTATTCGATTGTCAATTGTTTGAAATAAATTTTTTAATTCTATTGGTTATGTTTATATACTAAGCAGATTTCTTCACTTATGAGACCTGCAATTTCTTTAACTGAAAGTTTCAATGCTCATTACAATTTTTTTTTTTTCATATCAATTATTATTAATTTTTGTAAGAAAGACACGGGAATGTTATAATGATTACACATTGAAAGTTACAATGAATATTAATTAGAATAATTACATGGATAAAAGGTGCATGCTAATTCGATAGAATTGGGAATCTGTGCAAGTCAAAACAATACTCTAATTAAATTTCAAATCTAGATCTAAAAATGCAATTCTATAAAGTGCCCAGCGGAGCGGGCAAGTAACAGCTAGTGACATAATATAGAAATTGGCCATATAAAATTTTTTTATTAAATATGGTGTTTAAAATTTCCGACAGATGGCGCATGATCGCTAAATTTGTTCGCTGCAAGAGAGTTAAGTTTACAAATTTAAGTTTTAAAATAAAAAAACATTTTTTGATTGATTATTAGTTAAATCAACTTTTGAAATAATTATTAACGATTTAGTATATGTTAAATAACGTATAAATTTCCAAAAAAATAAGAAATTATATTAATTTTTTTTATCTAATTCCTAAAATTGCAATGAATCCCTAATTATTAATCACAAATTCCACAACATACTACCTCGAAAAAAGTAAATAAATAACCATCGAACAAGATGAAAAAATTCAATCTAGCTGGACTATTATGATTGCTCTGGTCTCTCGCTGGCAAAAAGTTTTGCTCAGCGACATTATGTCCACTCGGAGAATCAATTTACTTTGGCAGATGCAAGCAAGAGTGAACGAACGTCGCTGTCTATATTATATCTGTGTACCTGATACAAATACATCCACACTCTTGCAGACTCATTGAGAGGAGCCATTGAAATAGAAATAGAAATAGAAATAGAGAAGAGACGTAATAATCCCGGGACGAGTAAATCTCCCAATGGGCATGGGATGTTCGGAACTTTTCCGTCGAATCCTACCCAAAGGACGGATTCGAGGCCCAAAATCGAGCTTGTAACCGAGGATATGAGTAAGAGGAGCTTTTATCATCCCCATTCCCGTTTTCCCGGTCCATGTCGTTTTGATGGGAATGGCGAGAGATCGAAGTCTAGTTCCGGATGCGATTTTCTCCTCCCATCCTTGGCTTCCTCTTCCGCTACTACATCACTTTCCTCTACTTGTCCTGGCTGGTAGTCTAGTAGACTTCACCTTATACCAATACATCAAACCCTAACTCTACTTTTAGTTCTAACTGTGAGGTTCAGTGTACTGTACTGTACGCGAAATATATGTTTTCTCAGTGGATCCTCGGGCGAGCAAGAGCAGTCTGGATATCGCGGAGCTTGTTATCGTTCGATAATCGACACGAGACACGTACCAAACTCGAGCACGTTCTGGGAAACTGAATTACTAACTGCACATGATTTAATAATGCCCATACTCTTTACACATACACATATATAATATATATACCTTCTGTGATATATGAGTCATGATATATCGAAGCTATTTGGCCCGCACTCAACCGAGTAAGGATACGATACACGTCCAAAGAGAAATACTAGAGTCTACATTTCGATATTAAACAAACTCTAAACTGTAATGGTAAATATAATAGTAATAATAATTATAATAAGGGTCTATTTGAGTGGTTGGAAGCAAGAAGACGGTCTTAAAGTCCTTCAGCAGCAGAATGCGTGAGGGTGAAGGATCTTTGAGACATAACCTCGCTCTGAAACGTTCTTGATTCCTCTGGAGAAATTTATGTTGGGTAGCTTGCTTATAAACGACATGCGCTGTGTTTAAAGTTATATATGTTTGCTCTTACGAGGCATATACACCGCCAGCGGTGGTACTAGTATATTAATCTAATGAATTTACAATGCGAGTATATTGAGACCCGATTGACTTTGTTATTTATGAGAGACAGACCATACGATAGAGCAGTGGGAGCTGATTATTTTATTGAATTAGTTTTTACCGAGGATTTATTTTACTGGCCGAGGGATATGTGAACGGAATTTTTATTTTGGGATAATGATTGGGGACTTTCAAGTAGTTTCGGTTTACTTAAGCTTATGGAAAATTAAAATTGTCATCTAAAAATTAGATTCTGCAGGGAAAAATTTTATTTTTATAAGGTAAAAGCCCTAATTATTGACGCTATAAGAGACAAAGTTATGATTTCATTTTTTTTAAGCAATCAAATATAAATATCATTGAATTTTGTTTGTGGTAATGTCTTAAGTAATGTTTTAACTAATCAATTTCTTTTTTTAAAATGATAATCAGTGATATTTACTAATAAATTTTAAATAATTAACTAGATGATCTGGATACACCAATTATTGACGGGTTAAAAAACTGATTGATCTAATTATTGACGCCCCTACTGCGCATGCGTCGAATCATTTGGTTATATTCTTTTTTATCAAAATTTGATATAAAGTAATCAATATTATTATTATGTTTTCATTAATAATAATTGTTTAAAACTTATTTAACATCAAAACACGCCGAATTATTTGACAGTTAAAAGCCTTGTATATAATCGCGTAACGTATTTTATACTTAAAAAAAAGGCGTCATGGGGCTGTCGACTGGCTGTCAATATGGGATTCACCATAAAAATTATTAACTAGTTATTGACTCCCATTATTTAAATATTATAAAGCATACAATTAATTTCGATTATTTAATTTTATAAATATTTCATATATTGTTAATTAAAAAAAAAAATAGAACATATAATTACATGAAAAAAGTAATTTAAACTCGGCAGTTAAAAAAAATGCCTTTCTAACTAAAGTTGTTAAGAAAATAGACGCTCGTAAGCTGATTTGATGAACTGATGCTAACTTTAATTTTTTTTAATAATTAATATTTAATATTTTGAACTGAAAGTGATTTTTTTCAATTTTTTAATTAATTAGATTTTAATAAAAATTTATTTGGTCGTTATTATTATTACCGATAATTTAATATATTTAAAAATAATTTAGGGTGTCAATATTTAGACCTCCGTCAATAATTGGGGCTTTTACCTTATGGGAAAATAATTTAAGTGGTCATTTATATTCCAAATTGATCATCATTAAATTCCAAGTCGGTTTATCAGCGCGATAAATAAAACACGTTTGAGAAATAAAATTCTGTTGGATATTTTCGGTTGAAAATTTGATCAGCTCAACAGCATTGGAATAAAAGTAAAATGAAAATGAAGGCATAGATAGATGCCTGATCTGGATAGGGTGACAGTTGCGTCTGTAAAATTGGCGGGTAGTTAATTGTCACAATGGTGATCCCGAGGATAAGGCTTCTCTCACAAATGGATGAGAGGGTAGTTAATGGGATAAAAATAAAAAGTTGTATTTTAGCTCCCAGGACCGAGGGAGCTTGCTAGCTAGATAGCCAACTTGTCGTTAATCAGTGAACGTGGAGGTGACAAAAAATACCGGCGACGCGTCAGCAATGAATTGTAAGTGGATCGAGATGAGCGGTTCGAACACGAGGATCCCGCTAACCTGTACTGAACCACCAACTACAGACTACAGGAGCTAAGCAGAATGGGGATGAAGAGGATAACCGAGAAAGTGAAGAGTGGAGTGGATGACTGGATAAAACTGGGACCAGTGGGAAGAGACCTAAGTGAGATAAGGGGGCTTTAGTAGTTTGAGAAGACAATGCCGGCCATAATTGGATCACGAGACTCCTGCTACAGAATCCTTAATTTTGTCGATTGGTTCAGCCCTCCCACTCACTCCCTGGCACTCTCTTTCTCGTTTATTTAATGCCCTTTTATACACTTCTTTTATCTTTATCTCTGCTACATAAAGGACTGACTAGACTCGAGTCATTCTACGCGTGTCTCCTGCCGGGAAAAGAAGACCTGCTGGAACATCTGCAAAGTGCATGCACCCACACCTGTTCATTTTCTGTTCTCTTACCTTGATCGTTGTCTTTATTCTTCGCCTTCTGTCCTCCTCGACGAGACATCTCGTGGGTCGCGGGTGGAGATCCGCGTTTTATCCGAATCGTCAAATTCAATTGGCTGCTTTCATTTCGAATGGCTTGACGGATACTGTTCTTAAGTATACATTGATCGATTTACTCTATCCTGCAATCATAAAAAGTTATTTTCTCTTTATCTTTATCTCTATCTTACATTCGTTTTAGTAATTTTGTTTTATTGGTTTTGAGAGAAATAATTTCGATGATAAAACTTGGCTTTTATCTTTATGCTTTGTTTTCTCGATTAAATTTCTACAAAGGAACGTTCCAATAATTGAAATCTTTTTTGTAACCTTGTAAAAAAATTTTTACTTGTTTGTACTGGTCTGACATGGTTTAATATGTTAGCGCAAAATTTTTTAATTAAATATAGTACCAAAAATTTTCAACAGGTGGCGCATGATCGCTAAACTATCTCACTATTAGAGAATCAAATCATTGATTTATTAAATTAAATATTAAGATAAAAAATTCAATCATATATTTAACTAATTTTCACCTTTTATTATTATTGACTTGAATATTTTGCAAAAATATATAAAAATGCAAAATTACACCATTTTATTTTTTATATTCATATATGACCTAATCTGGTTGTGAAAAAATTTCATCAAGAGATGCTTTGTTTTCTAAATGAAATTTCTACAAAAAACATTCCAATAATTGAAATTCATTTTTGTAACCCTGTGAAAAATTTTTATCTGCTCATATCTGGCCTGATATGGTCTCTTATGTCCATACACAAATTTTTTATCAAATGTAGTACCAAAAACTTCCAACAGGTGGCGCATGACCGCTAAATTTTCCCACTATTAGAGAGTTAAATTATTGAATTAATAAATACTAAGAAAAAATTCAATCATATATTTAATTAAATTTTAGTTTGTATTTTTATTGATTTAAAAATTTTCCAAAAATATTTAAAAACTCAAAATTACACCATTTTATTTTTTATTTACATATATGATCTAATATTGCTTAATCTGGTTATTTGTAGCCATATAAAAAACTTTTATCACGGAACGCTTTGTTTACTGGATGAAATTTCATACAAAAGAATAATTTTATACCCACAAATTGTTTGTATAACTGTAACGTAAAAACCAGGGGTCAAAGTTCAGTTGATAAATAAATAGTGCAAATATTGTGTCCGGCAGTTTGTGGGTAAAAGAGTATATGATAATATACTTGGATAAATATTTGAATAACGCACTATCGCAACCGAATTTTAACAAATCAATATCAATGTTTGCGTGCCACGAGTGGATACTCTCCACCTAGTTGATCGATTTAAATAGTAAAGACTGCTCTTCATTAATTTAATTTAAAAGGATTTAACTGCAGAGTGATGGAAAGTGGGAAGCGTGGAGTGTGGAAAGTGCGACACGAGTCAAAGGGAGGAAAAAAGAAGGCTCAATAGATAGTTAGAAGATACGGAAGAGAGAAACGCTAACCGAAATCATTATTCGATTAGAAGTCCATTGGTGTACAATAGGGTTCAGGTGGAATATTCTCCCTAATGTTTCTCACTCGCTCATTCACTCTATATCTGCTCGCTCGCTCGTGTTATATCAGCGGTACCCTCTTTACCTCTTACTCTCGTCACCCTCTTTCTCTCTCTCTCTCTCTCTCTCTCTTCTGTCGCGTTCTCTCGCTCAATCCGCAACTCCGTTCTTGCGAAAATCCAATTTAGATCTGACAGGGTTTTATTGTGAACACGAATAGAGATGCAAGATTAATTTCCTTTTGTATAATACACATTGTCACAATGTCTCTGCGAAATAAATAATAAAAAAAAGTAACTAAAAAATTCAATTTGTTACAACTTATAACATTTTTAACTCTAACTTTGTTCTATTGTGTTTTTTGTTAAAATCCTGTTTTTGTTTCTCTTTCGTTTACTTTTCATTATTAAAAATCTCTCTTTGATTATTTTTCTATTTATTTTTTTTTTTTGATAAACACTATTTTCTCGAGAAAATAACCTTTCAAACTCAAATAATAACAATCTTTTTATAATATGTACTAGTAGATTTTTTAATAAAATTTTTAGGCCACCAGAGTTTTGAATTGACCAAAATCTCAATTCGATTACACTCGAACCGCTCCCACGAGAGAAGGAATAGAATTTCATTGGGATGGAATTTTTTTATTCTGGAGATCGAGTTGGTCAGAGAAATTGGATAGAAAACTATATTTGATATTTGTTGGACATCTGGACTTTAGTTATCAAAATATATAACCTCCAAATAGACAGTAGATTGATCAAATCAATTTCAGAAAAATTTCAAACCAAAACTTTTGATGGCATCAAATAAATAAAATTGATCATTAATATTTATGCGCTTTATAGAATTGCATTTTTAGATCTAGACTTGAAATTTAATTAGAGTATTGTTTTGACTTGCACAGGTTCCCAATTCTTTCGAATTGGCATGCACCTTTTATCCATGTAATTATTCTTACTAATATTCATTGTAACTTTCAATGTGCAATCATTATAACATTCCCGTGTCTTTCTTACAAAAATGAATAATAATTGATATGAAAAAAAAAAATTTGTAATGAGCATTGAAAGTTTCAGTTAAAGAAATTGCAGGCCTCATAAGTGAAGAAATCTGCCTAGTATATAAACATAACCAATAGAATTAAAAAATTTATTTTAAACAAATGACAATCGAATAGAATAAATTTAGTTACAATAAAAATTCATTATTTCTAAAAAAAAAATATAGGTTTCAGATAAGTAATCATCACGGTCGGAAAAATTAGTAGAAGTTAAAATCTAGAAATATAAACAGAAGTACTACAACTACCATCGTCGTATAGAGTTTAAAGGGAGGGGGTAAAGTCAGTATTAACAGCTACTGAGAATTAAGAGTATACTGAGAAGAAGTAAGTGGAGAATGACCCGGTAGCTTAATGGTAAAAGCATCCTGACATATAATCGGGGAGATCTAGGTTCGATTCCTGGCTTGGTTAATTTTTCATGGACTTTTTCAAAAGTTGCTCTTCATTCTTAGTGGCTTTCCATCGTTAATACTTAAAAATTGAGTCGAACAGATACTAGCATTCACCAGCTAGCTAGTGTTCAAGTTCGATGGTTACCCATCGACCTAACGCTCCAGGGACGATCTGTCCCAAATTGTTAGTGAAGATGGAATATTACCATCCACTGGAATTAGATTTATACTAGCAGAAAAAAAAATGACCGTAAAGGCAGGAACGGGTTCAAAAGAATCACCACCATATCATATACTAAAACCTTCTCCGAAACACGCTGCATCTTATGGTATAAGTATAATTCCGATCGGTTCAGTAGTTTTCGCAGTATAACCGGACAAAAAACCAGCTCTCCATTTATTAGTATAGAAGATAGATTAGACTATTGCCACATCAAAATGTTAAAAAAATCACTCTAAAAAATAAGAAGTTAGACCAATTGTTAATTAGACCGTCGATATGACTATATCAAATCATATAAAACCAAAAAATTTTTAATACCAACATATCAAGCCGTATAATAAAATTTTCCATAGGTGATTATTTAAATTTGAAAGCATAGAACAAAAAACAAATAACAAGAACAATAGTAACTGATAAATGTGTGTTTTTGACTGGCGCGTGTTGTCCTGGCAGTGTAATAGTCCCTATATAGTTGACTACAGTGATGATGATATCAAAAAGCAGTGAAACTGGGACTGGGAAAGTAATCGGGAATGGGATTGGGATTTGGATTGGGAGTATCAGAAGGGTATAATATATAGCATAGAGCAACGACATAATCACACACGTGCGGATTCGTATACCACTTACAATGTGTACGATTACACACAACACACCCAGAGTTCTTGTCACCAATTTCTCTGTATGTTAACAGACAAATCGGGCTGCGGAGCTGCAGAGCGAGAGGATAAACGGAAGGATTTGAGCTGTCATTTACAGTGATTGTCATCCGCTAACATTGAATTGAATTCAGTATGGAACATAGTACACATACAAAGTACAGTAGGCTCACATTTAGTGTGTCCGCATTCTATTTCAGTTCCTATGAAAACCACGACAGTGACCATGCTTCATTCTCCAGCTTCACTGCTATGTACCCTTTCTCATTCCCTCTTGCACTTATTGTCTGTCCTCTCGTGTGTGGATATAACATATATAACGTATACAGCGGAGTCCATTCTCACCAAACTGGCTGTTACACCCCCTCACTCTTGCCACCACTCGTTCCCAGTCTATACAAAATCAAAATACCTACTGATAGCCGGCATCAATTAGGTCTCAGCTCGTCCGAAAGTTAATTGCAGTGCAACCTATTTTGTATTTCATACCAATTATGCGGTCGTTTAATTAGACCTCAATAAATAGTAAATAGTAATTAGAACCGTTTTCTAATCAATATTGAAGCTGTTTTTGATTCAAGTTTATTTTAATTTATTTTTATCGTTTTATTACTGAAATTATTACGTGAAAAAAATTTAGGTAAATATTTACAAGTGGGGTCAATCATTTTCATTTTCATTTTTTTTTAACAAAATTTTTATTTAATTTATTGATATATTTTTTTTTGAAAAATACTTAAAAAATGAACATTTAAAAAAAAAAAGTTGATTACAATTTAAACAAATGATTAATTTTTTAGAAAATTGTGATATTGAATTATTTTTTTTTTATTTGATCGTTTTTTATGTATTTTTCAAAAAAAAAAAAATATATTAAAAAAAGATAAAATAGAAATTTGATCCAAAAACATAAAAGCCAAAATTTTTTTCCAACTTTTAAAGGCAAAAAAAACTATCGAAATCTTCATTTCTTCCTTTTACAACATTTGTTATTATAAATCCGTTGTAAAAACAAGCAAAATCAAAATAAAAAGTAAAAAATGTTAATTTTTTATGGAAATGAAGTTAGCCGACATTTCAAAATTTTTTATTGAAAAAATTTCAATTAAACAATTAAAAAAAAAATTTCACATGTAAAAAACTTGAAAAACTATAAGTGCAATTTTTTAGAAATATTTTTTAGTTGTAATTAAATTAATAAAAAAAAATCAAAAATTTTTAGACGTCTGCTAACTTCAGTGTCATAATTTTTTACCTAGATATGGCCAAAAATACGTTTGACCCCTCTTGTAAATAATTACCAAAATTAATGTTAAATTAAAAAAATATTCTAATTCATTTTAAAAATATTTCTGACAAATTTTTTACAGGACAATTCTTCTACTTTTTAAAACAATTCTATTTATTGGACAATTATTTTTCACAATTTAACCCAAAATTATTTATATCCACTTCCGTAAATTTTATTCCTCGCCAATGAATAATATTTTTTTTAAAAATAGTTATCTATTTCTGTTACACGTGTTTGTTTGTAAATACCTTGTACGATAGTAAATCTACTGGCTGTATTGAAGCAATTATGACAATGCATATTAACTATTCACAAAGCACGACGTCGATTGTGCTATAGAACACAGAACATAGGAGTAGAGTGTATAGAATATTGTGCAATATCTATTTATATGAGCATGAATGTGTATGTGTTATATACTAAATTATTCAAGAGTATTGACTTGTTATTTATTATGTAATTGCACAATTTTAGTCCCTGAATTATATAGTTATGTCTAGCCACTACTTACTTTTATAATGTATAAATATAAACATAAATAGCGATAGAAAGTGTAGATACTTTTTTATAAATTAAATTTTAAATCTCAGCAGAATAAGGTAAAAGCCCCAATTATTGACGGGGGTCTAAATATTGACACCCTAAATTATTTTCAAATATATTAAATTATCTGTAATAAGAATAACGATCAAACAAATTTTTATTAAATTCTAATTAATTAAAAAATTTTAAAAAATCACTTTCAGTTCAAAATATTAAATATTAATTATTAAAAAAAAATAAAGTTAGCACCAATTCATCAAATCAGCTTACGAGCGTCTATTTTCTTAACAACTTTGGTTAGAAAGGCATTTTTTTTAACTGCCGAGTTTAAATTAATTTTTTCATGTAATTATATGATCTATTTTTTTTTAATTAACAATATATGAAATATTTATAAAATTAAATAATCGAAATTAATTGAATGCTTTATAATATTTAAATAATGGGAGTTAATAACTAGTTCATAATTTTTATAGTGAATCCCAAATTGACAGCCAGTCGACAGCGCTATGACGCCTTTTTTTTAAGTATAAAATACGTTACACGATTATATACAAGGCTTTTAACTGTCAAATAATTCGGTGTATTTTGGTGTTAAATAAGTTTTAAGCAATTATTATTAATTAAAACATAATAATAATATTGATTACTTTATATCAAGTTTTGATAAATAAGAATATTACCAAATGATTCGACGCATGCGCAGAAGGGGCGTCAATAATTAGATCAATCAGTTTTTTAACCCGTCAATAATTGGTGCATCCAGATCATCTATTTAATTATTTAAAATTAATTAGTAAATATCACTGATTATCATTTTAAAAAAAGAAATTGATTAGTTAAAACATTACTTAAGACATTACCACAAACAAAATTCAACGATATTTATATTTGATTGCTTAAAAAAAATCAAATCATAACTTTGTCTCTTATAGCGTCAATAATTGGGGCTTTTACCTTATAACATAAAAAATAGAAAAGCAAACCCTCGAATTCAAACTGTAATTGAATAAATCAATCGAGTGGAGTTCTATTAAGCCCGGCGTATTCTCTCTTGGAATGAAAGCTCTGAGAGAAAAGAACCGTTTTATAATTACAGTGTGAAGGTAATGGTAATGGTACTATTGTGGAGGGAATCTCGATTAGAGTCTTCTGTTGGTTCATGAGTCATGAGCATGAGATATAGATGTGCATTGAGCTGGTTGCGGCTGTCAGTTTGATAAGAGAGAGAATGGTATTGCTGAGTCAACGAGAGTTGCCATCATCGGCACGCCGGGGCAAGGCGTAGGGGTCGAAGGGGCTGTTGGGTGCTCGATGTATTATACGGAGTATGGAGAGCAAAAGGCTGGGACATGGTCGTCGTCATCGTCTGCTATTTCTATTCTACTCTGCAGTGGTTTACTATGTACGTAGGGCATACCACCGACTCTGGCATCGTATATACTAATACTCAAGTCTGGAATTCAATGGGCCATTACAAGAGCCCGTTAAAACGTGAAGCACACGTGTGGTACTGGGTACTGGGTATATATCTGCCGTGGTTAAGGTCACCAACCAGCCTCCAGTAAGTACAGACCGGGGAAAGGTGAAAAGCCGATGAGAAGACGAAGGACAAGAGGCTACAAGAGCACAAGAGATGAGCTTTTGTTTCTATTCTCCACCGAGTGCCTTTTTATTACTATTGTTAGTTAACCTTTATTGAGATTAAAACAATTGGAATGGTACTACTCGTTTTACTTCATTCAGTAATAATTACGAGACTATTGCGAGGTTTTTTTTGTTAAGAGAATTAAGGGTAATTGGGGATTATTGATTACCGTTTGTTCAAGATCTGCTGATTAGAGTCCAGGTTTTAAGCGTGTGAGCTTTTAGAAGACAATACATGTAATTTATTGGTCTTTTGAAATACTAATGAATTAATTGAATCATTTTATGAATTAAGAATTTTTTTTAAGTAAAAAAAATTAGTTAGAGAAAAAAAAACATTTTGAGGAAATAATTAATTGATTTGTTAAAATTTTTTTGACACTTTTAGTCAAAAAACTTATTCATCTATATTATTAAGAGAATTTTGTTTCCAGGATAGTCATATGATAAAATCGTTTTTTTACGTGAAATTTAGTTTCACTGCAAAGGTCTTGACTTGAATTTGTGCCTTTCCGAAGTTTTATATCATTTTCACTGATAGCCAATTTATTATGATATGTATTTAGGCTGCATTCGAAAATTCTCTATATCTAGATACATAATTAAGAAAAGACATTGTATCTTGAGAACTATTGACATTTTTAAAGATATAAGCTCATCTCGATGTTACACTCACCGAGACCTTTCATTTGAGTACCCACATCAATTTTTTCATATATTTATATATATTATATATTTTTATATATGAAAAATATATCAAAATGCATGTAGGTACTCCAATGAAAGCTCTTGATGAGTGTAACATCAGGATGAGCTTATATCTTTGAAAATGTCAATATTTCACAAGAAACAATGTCGTTTCTTAATTATGTTAAATTGCACTGTACTTTCTTAACTATTGACGTTTTTAAATAAATAAGCTCATCCCGATGTTACACTCATTAAGAGCTTTCATTTGAGTACCCACATCAATTTTTCATATATTTATATATATTATATATATGTATATATATATATATATATATATATATATATATATATATATATATATGTATATATGAAAAATATATCAAAATTCATGTTCACATATCAATTTTGCAAGGTTGCTAGTAGGTAAAAAAAGAATTTAAATGATGATAGAAAAATTCATCAATTGATGAGTGTCATATCGGGATGTGTTTATATTTTTAAAAAAGTTGGTAGTTAAAAAAAGACAGTGCAATTTAACAAAAGTAATTGTTTAATAAAGCAAAATTTTATTTATTTATCGTTCACAAGTCACGGTAGTCACATAGTGACTGCATGGTTGCTAGTTTAATGTAATTTATAAAAGAGTAAAAAATTAGTTAAATCTGAAAAGGATTCACAACACTGCAAATAAAAAACGAAATAACTCAAAAAGACGTCATATTAATAAAGGTGTTTCATTTAAAAAACATACAATAATATAAGAATATGTCGTGAAACTTTGATACAATGGATACACAGGAAACAAATGTAAGTAAATAAAAATAAAGAGAAGAATATAAAGGATTACTTTTCGTCGCATGGGTATAAAGAGCGTAAGATAAGTTTGGAGTTTGGGAGCGAGAGCGGGGGTCGTTGAGACGGAATACGGGATGAAGAAATGCGGAAACGGCGCATCACTCTTGAGTGCCACGGAAATGCATAAGTGCGGTTGCCGTGTCTCTTGAAATGCGTTCTTCGATCCCATTGCAGCATACGTGTGTCTTGCTGGTGGATGTGTGCTGTGTGTGTGTGGTAGACATGATGGAGTGCTTCTGAAAACCGGGAGAGAGAGCGAGCGAGTGGGGAGGGAATAAAAGGAGGGTGAGAGTGATAGAGATAACTATCGGAGGGTAGTCCCAGCTGAACATGAATCAAGTGACGGGTTGTTTCTCACGTACGCGGGTAGGGTACGCGGTCTATCGAGACCGCAACTTGGCTGGGTCTTGTCACCCTCCAGTGTCTCTACTGTACTCGCATACTCGTACTCTACTCGCATATCGCATATCGGTGTGTATTGTACTGTACTCCTCTCCTTCTCTACTCCGGATAGGATGGGAGCCAGCTCACGCCTCTAACCCTCATTTCCCAAATTGGAAACCCGCGTCGAGTCACCCGGACACGCTCAAGGGATATCTCTCAAGTCTGATAATAAATTATCACGTATCCATATTTTAATACCCTCATTATTGTGATATACTCTTTGCCAAATTAATAAGTTTATTTATTATGTTTTTGATCTTTTTTTTTTTAAGTTTTAAAAATTTTCTTTTAAATTATTCATGTAATTATTTTTTTAATAGAGTAAAATTTTTACAATTATTAAAAAAATGTATTTTAAAAATTTGATTTTTTTTAGGGAATTTTAACAAATTTTTCTATCAGCATTTAAATTCTTTTTTTACCTACTAGCAACCTTGCGGTTACTATTTGACTGCCGTGAGTTGTGAACTATAAATGAATGAAATTTTGCTTTATTAAATAATGACTTTTGTTAAATTGACTGTATTTTCTTAAATATTGACGTTTTTAAATATATAAGCTCATTCCGATATTTCGCTCATCAAGAGCTTTCATTTGAGTACCCACATGCATTTTGATATATTTTTCATATATACATATATATAATATATATAAATATATGAAAAATTGATGTGGGTACTCAAATGAAAGGTCTCGATGGATGTAACATCGATATGAGCTTATATCTTTAAAAATGTCAATAGTTCTCAAGATACAAAGTCATTTCTTAATTATGTATCTAGTGATCGAGCATTTTCGAATGCAGTCTAAATACTTACCATCATAAATGTTTAACAAACATCTAAATTTTTTTTTAATATTTTAATAATTAAAAAAAAAATTTTTTTAATAATTATTTTCTTGATTTTAGATTTTTTTTTTTAATTAATTTTTTTCAGTGTCTTAATTTATTTATGTTTTTGATGAAAAAAAAAAATCTCCGTTTAAAAATTGGCTATCAGAAATTTGGAAAAATTTTTTTTTTTCAATCATTTATATTATTTACTTGACACGTCTAAAACATTTCAATCTTCTAAACTAAATTTTATAAAATTGGAAAGTTACAAGTCCCAGAAAACTTTCACTTTTTCTCTGTTAACTTAATTTATCATTTTCGTAACAAATTAAACCTCTTCTTATCCAAACATCGACAAAATACTTAACATAGGTTATAATTTAACTAGAAAAAACCAGAAACCTGCAGCGACCAAAATACATGACCCTAATGATCTAAAACCTCAGAAAAATTTATCTATTTCCAATTGGAATGCTCCCAAGAATCCAACTATTTTCCAAATCCATACAACAGGGACAAGTTAATCCTCCAAAAAAAAAAAAAAAAAAAAGAAACACCTTTCACATTTATTTCTCACCACGACTGTCGAATAGTTAAAAATTTCTCCACTCTAAATTGTCATCTGAAAACATAAAACCAAACCACAAAACAAAACTAAAACCGTTAAACGAAAATATGTCGTAGCAAAATAATTTACAGCATAGAAGCGAAAATTAAACTTAAATCGGCTCGATTAAAATAAATCAGCAATGTCTTAATTCAAAAAAAAACTACTACGTCCGCATCCAAAGTGTAAATGAACTCTGAAATAAATTTTCACGTATTTTTGAGCCGTGTAACTCCGTATATTTATGTGACGCGTATCCAGAATTAATAGTCTATAATAGCCGTATACCCACGCATCCGGCAATAATTTAATCATTAAATCTACCGAACATTTATTTACCGAATTTTTAAATTAAAAAGCCCACTATCTACTATCTCACTATTTATTCATTAACATTAAAATCGACATTCACCCAAATTAAATAAAAATCAAACCGAACTTATATTAACTAAAAAAAAATCACTATTCGGCCATACCCGACATGGATAGGTAGATTTCTCGTTTGAATATTAAAAAAAAAAACACGTTATTAAAAGGCAATAATGTCCTAAAATGTATTTTTTATTATAATTTTGCAAATAACGATATGAGACCGACTACAACAAATAGATATTCAAAGAGATCTACCTAAAAAATAGGAATTGTAACAGATGAAAGTTAAATTGTAACATGATAAAAGCTAAAAATTTATATAGTCTAGATTTCTTTTAATTTTCCCAACTATGAAATAAATTGAAAAATGTATCAAAAGGTGACGAATAATAACTCAAATTGAAGATAATTATGTAAATTTGAACATAAATTTGATAGATTTAAGCTATCTTTTACGGCCTAAAAATTATTTGAAGAAAAAGGGCCGAAATACGTTCATTGAAAAATTTTTTAAAATTTTCAAAATCACGAAATTAATTAAAAAAATCATTAAAACTAATAGACAAATGATAGTTCATAATGAAGGTTATTAAATGAAGTTTAAGATAAATTTGATAGATTTCATCTATCTTTTACACCTGGAAAATTATTTTCATAAAATCTACGAAATTCAAAATTTTTTGAAAATGAAAAAAGTTTTTAAACACCCACAACTCGTAACCTAACCGGCCGATTTTGCTCATCTTCGAACTTGTTCTTGGTATTGATCCACAGAATAAGCTCACAAAATTTCATGACGATCGGTTGAGAACTGTGGGCGCAATCCTGCTGACATCGCGCTTTTGAGCCAATGCCATTTTTCGACATTACTCGATGAAATAAAACATATTATGACAAAATTTTCTAAAAATTACCCGTACAAAAAAAATTTTGGTTCATGATGAATTTCCGGATGAACTTCAGATTGTGAAACAAAAATGAATTTCATAATGAATTTCATCGTGAATTTCAGATGAAGTTCATGATGAATTTCATCGTGAATTCCAGCTGAATTTCATGATGAATTTAAAACAAATCGTATATGAAACTTAATTTTTTTAATCTGTAAAAAAATATTTGCAGTCAATTATATTGGAATTTTTAGTTTTATTTATACTGACAACATTTACGATTCTATAACTCCTATTTGGATTAATTTTTTGGAGTAAAAGAACACAATATGCAAAATAATATTTCGAAATTCATCATGAATTACAGGGTGAATTCCAGCTGAATTTCATGATGAATTGAAGACAAATTGTATATGATACTCATTAAAAAAATTAAGTTTCATATACGATTTGTTTCAAATTCATCATGAAATTCAGCTGGAATTCACGATGAACTTCATCTGAAATTCACGATGAAATTCATTATGAAATTCATCATGAAATTCATATTTGTTTCACAATCTGAAGTTCGTCCGGAAATTCATCATGAACTAAAATTTTTTTTTGTACGGGTACGATATGAGACCGGCTACAATAGATAGATTTCTAAAAAAATCTACTTAAAAATCTTCTCTTATAATTTATCGATTCAAATCTCCGGACATTTATAATTGAATTTAAAGATATATCGTAAAACATTAAATCGCGGCACATTACACCTCTATACTTCTGTCCGAGGAGCAATTTTACATACGTCTGTCTTCTGTCAAAAAGGTTTTATGGTAATTACATTATATGAAGATGTTACACCGCGATATGATTAATAGATTTTAGTTATAATAATAATTAAGGTATATCTTAAATGATGGTGTCGTTTTGCTTATTACCATATTCCATTCATTTCATTTAACTCAACGTTTATTTCTCTTTCTCGAGATCTCTAAACGTTTTTTTTATTTTTTTTTGCTCCATACTATACCACTGTCCGTCTTGGTTCCTTAACAAGTCATTATGTACTTTAGGATTGAGTTTATAAAGCAGGCAAAAAAAGGAAAAAACAAAACGCATTTTTTAAAAAAATAAAAATAATAGACTCTGGCATATTTGTCACGATTTCACGGCGGATAACGCAGACTGGAAACAGTACAGTATCGCCACATTATTATTTTGAACGTGAGAAATTTCGCACGTATACATTTACAAATATATATGTATAAATGTTCACATATGTGACAATGGATGAGACCACTAGTACAAAACGAGATAGTCGGGTGATTTCGAACTAACTCCTCCTCGTTTTGCCCGGGCGCTTTGGTTTCGGTTGAGAGACTCGACCTCGTACTCTCTGCTCTCTGTTCCATTCGTACTTTCTGTAACTATCTGTACATATATTGTATATATATATATGTATACATGGATGTAACTGTACAGTAATGTTAAACTAGTGAGATCAGCGTGAAACGAGAGCTTGATCACGGCCACAAACGTGAGGTAGTTTCTTGCTAAAAGGCACGATGCTGCGCTGCGTAAACCGGTAACCTGTAACCGGATGTCGAGTGGCTCCATTTGCATTTGTCACAACCGTATGAGCCATCGGATGAACAATCGCCGATTATTTTTGGCCCTTAATAGTCAAATTTACGGTTTACGAGCAAGAATTCTGCGAGATAAATCAATCAAGGTAATTAATTCACTCAATTCAAAAAATAACAGAAAAATTACGATGTACACTGATAGAAAAATTCGTTTTTATTTAATAAGCTTTATAAACTGTTAATAAATGATTTTTTAACATCATAAGATTTTATAAATATTTATTAACAGTTAATAAATTATTTATTGAATACGATTTATTAAATGTTAATAAATATTTGTTAACAGTTAACAAATATTTATTAACAGTTAATAAATATTCATTAATGGTTAATGAATATTTGTTAACTGAACAAATATTTATTTAAAATAAAAAGCAAAAATAGCTATTTTCTTTTGAAACTTTTTATAACCCTATAGCTGGAATACATGATAATAATTAAATTCACTAAATAAATTAACGTTTTTATTATTTAAAAATAGAAAAGATAATTATGAGCGGTGATAAAATTTGGTATTTTACAATAAACGTTATTATAATGTAATATAATTAATGCAAACAATTTATAAAGATGATTTTTGTTTTGAAGCAATTTTCATTGCAAGCGAAACAAATTCACTCAACAAAATATTTATTAACTATTAATAAATATTTGTTAACTATTAATAAATACTTATTAACTATTAATAAATGTACTTTCTCCCAAATGAATATTTATTGAATGTTGAAAAATATTTATTAAAATTTAATAAATTAAATAGTTCTTTTACCGTGGATCCGGTAGTTCGGTTAAAGAATCCACGAATTGAGAAAGAACTATATAATTGTCTTCAAATAAATGAAATTATTAATAGTCAATAAATCCTTCTATCAGTGTAAAATAATAATTTTCATATAAAAAAATTCTATCAATTGATATTTTAGTGTTCAATTAAAAAGAAGATAATGTAGGTCAGATTGAATTTAATTACAGTAAATTATTATCCGTTTATTGGATTAAACTTTGGGAATTTAATTAAAGTATATTTTAATTTGTTAATTAAATCAGTGCCTTTTTGTGTTTCAGAATGGACCGAATTTCCCAATCGATTATTTCAGTTTTCAGTAGAAATAGAAATGGAGAGCCGTCCAAGTGCCGTCGGAGTTTTTTTAATGGACCAGTAGGTATTCCAATCGGTTAATTAGTCATACTTCATTTAACAAAATTGAACTAGTTAGGAGCTTCTAGTTGCTATTAATTTAATTAGTTCGTGCATATTAATTTACATTCTTCAGAGTTGTGATAATCATTTGCATGGCTTAATTATATTAATTTATAAAGAGGAAATAAAATATTTTTAAGAGTTGTTCAAACTGGTAAAAATAATTTATTAAATAAAAATAAATTCTTGAGCAAAGAAATTCTTGGCTAAAAAATATTTTTCTTTCTCTCAGTATAAATAAATAAGAACAAAGTCATTTTTGGAATTTACTTTTACGGGTTAGATATAAACCAGATATAAACAGAAGTAGGGTTTGTTAGCTGATGGCTGTAGGGTTAAGAGCTAGGGTTCCAAGTGTCCATTACTTACCAATTACTCTGAGAGCAGCTGTCAAATTATCCATACATCACTCGGAAATTCAATACCCAAACAAATTGTCATTTCTATTGTATTTATGCGTTACACCCCTTCTTTTTTTAAAATTCCCCGAAGAATTAACCCGTAAAAAACTTTTTAATAAAAAATAAGAAATAGTAAAAAATTTTTTTTTCAATAAAAAATAAAAAATAAATATTAACAATTGCTTGGACTGTTATTATCAATGCAGAGAATTATTGAAGTGATTTATAAATTGTTTTATTATTAAAAAAATGCGTCTAAGTGCTTCGTGTTGAGCAATTTAATTGCGAGTTTTATCGTCAGAGATAAAAAGTAAAATAATAGTTTTGCTGAATAGAAATGGTGTAGTGAGAGTGCATTTAAAGCAAGACCGAAATAGGAGAATGAAGAAAGAAAGAAATTATAAGAACAAAGTGCCTAGTATAGGTATACATAAGAAATGTATATAAGTAAGTACAATTGCAGTAAGTAAGAGAAAGAAAATGTCAAGGCACGTGCGAGTTTTACAAGAGTTCTATTTCACTGTTATGTGTTATAAGGTTTCGTTCGTTTTCCAGGCACGGAATATGACTAGGTTATTTAGATATGCACAAGTGATTTTAAACTGTAAATTAAACTGAAAAAATAAAACCGACGATTAGATAAATAAAAATAATATCATTTTCTTTTGTTGTTGCTTTAATTACTCCAGACGTAAATGAATTTTATCTGACGTGGTATGAAGATCTTTGAGAATTATTTAAATATAAGTCGCGTGACAAATTCCAAAAGGGCCTATAAAAATTTTTTTTTGCCAATCGTTTTACAAATCTATATTATTAAGAGATTAAGAAAAATTTTGTGTCCAGGATAATCAAGTTTTTTTAATGAAATGTAGTGTCATTGCAAAGATCTTGATTTGAATTTGTGCCTTTTCAAAATTTCATATCATTCTCACCGATAGTCAATTTATGGTGATAAGTATTTAGACTGTATTCAAAAATTCTCTATCTCTAGATCCGTATTTAAGAAATGACCTTGTATCTTAAGAACTATTGACATTTTTAAAGATATAAGCTCATCCCGATGTTACACTCATCGAGACCTTTCATTTGAGTACCCACATCAATTTTTCATATATTTATATATTATATATATATATATATATATATATATATATATATATATATATATATATATATATATATATATATATATATATATATATATATATATATATATAAAATGCATGTGGATACTCAAATGAAAGCTCTTGATGAGTGTTACAGCGGGATGAGTTCATATCTTTAAAAACGTCAATAATTAAAAAAGTACAGTGCAATTTAACAAAATTAATTATTTAATAAAGCACAATTTTGTTTATTTATAGCTCACAAGTCACATAGTGGCTGCAAGGTTGCTAGTAATATTTTATTTTTAAAAAAAGAAAAAAAAATTGTTTCTAAATATTTGTCGGATAATTGTAAAAATAATAATAATATTAATTAATAATGAATATTGAATTAATTGAATGTAACCTACTTTGAAATTAATTATTCGCTACTAATACCGACACATTACTCAACTATCCATATTATATACATATTTTATATTCAACGATCTATATTCATGAACTGAGTACCGAGATACATAATCCCGAGCATGACTAAAAAAGTAAAGTAAAATTATATATCGATTAAAATCAATTTGAATGAGCATACATCCTTAATAAAAATTTAATACTTGGACATTAAATAAAATATTAAGCATAAAATTATAATATAAAGTTGAGTGAGCTAGATTTTCGTCGGATAAATAAACATACGTTAGAGTGATAGAAACTCCGGATATCGTGATTGCTGATTGATATCGTGCGTCCGAGCAATATATGCACATGTATAAATTTATAAGTATATAAATATATATATATAAATGCATAGATTCATTCTAAGTTTACCATATAAGTTCGATGTTGGGTGTTGGGTGTATGATTGGCAACCTCGATTTGGTTCAGCGGACATACCACCGTGATCCGAATAGAACTAAACTTGTTAGGACTGGACACATTTTCCGTCCTAGATTATGCCGTCCAAGCCTCTATAAGAGACTATCTTATCCTTTCCCTTTATCTCAGGCAAGTAAAAAGTTTACTGCACTCTTGCTTATACTTAACTATCGCATCGGAATGCCGATCAGCGTTGCAGTCGCGAACGCGGGTCTAGTGACAGCTGATACGTGAACAAATAAACTGCGTGCATACTTTAGTTTCATTATTATTATTTAAGGATTGTTTATTCAATACAACATTATTATCTAGTTACTGGAAAAAATAGTTATAATTCGTAAAATATTGATTTTAGGAATAAATTATACGAGACCAAAATCGTAGCTTATAAAATTTTATACAAAAAACGTTTGTACTATAGATTTATCTTCAATATTTTCGGAGATATAGTCATTTTAGTAGACAGAAAAAAAGGTTCACGTGAACTAAGTAAATATTTTTTTTCCTAGTTATTTTCTTGGGCGAAAAAAAAATTTTTTCGACAGAAATTTCACTTATTCAAAATTAATTCTTTTGCTTTAAGAAATACGTATCTTGATCCAAGAAAATTTATTTAATTCAAGAAAATCTTGTTGTTTTGAGAAAATTCAGCCTCTTGCTCCAAAAAATTTAGTTCTTGATAGAAGTAAATTTTCATGTCTTGAGAAAATTTCTCTCTTGCTTCAAAAAATTAAATATAAAGATATAAGTAAATTTTCATTAATATTTTTATTGATAAACATGTCAAATGGCAAGATCAAATAATATTTCATCATTTTTTTTCATTCAATATGTATAATTGCACGCTAAAATAATATAAAATGGGAATCAAATATTTAAGAGAAAAATTTTCTCAAGGTGAGAAAATTTTTTTTTCAGCTGAAGTAGGTGGCGCTGTTTCCCTAAAGTATCTAAAAATCTTGATCAAATATAAAAATTTATTGTACCAAGTATTTATAATAATTAGAATTAAGAAAAAATGACTTTCACCAAGAATAGAATTTCAAGAAAAATTTTCACTTCGGCCAACATAACTTCGGTCTTCCTTCAGGCACCCGAAAATTTTCTTGAGCCAAGAATTTTGTTCTCCAGTCAAGAAATTTTTCTTTCTGTGTACGTCTCTGGTGTTTAAAAATATTTTAGAATTTAGAAGCGTTCCACATTTTTAAAATTAAAATTAAATAATGTTGACAAATTAACATTTACACTTGTAAATATTTACTATAATGTTAATCTAGTTTAAAAAAATGGCATTCTCAATTTTTTTGAACAGAAAATTGAATTTTAAAGATCAAAATAATTTTTTTAAATAAATTATTTTAATAAATCAAAATTGAGTTTCTATTTAAAAAAAAAATAAAACAAATACTTATCGATAAAAATAACATAATTCCGCAAATGGTAAATGGCAATATAACAGCGTACAGTTTGTTCTCGTAACTCGCGTGACGGAAATCGCGTTGCGCAACAGGGGTGCGTTAATTTCATCCCTGGCAGGGGGTAAGTCTCCTCCGGAGATATTTAATTAAAATTAGGGAGAATAACTTTAACGCAATATATAATAATATTAAAAAGGCTTCTGCGTGGTCCGTCAGCTGTAATACATCCCAAGTTTCGATCGCGACCGCTGACTGAGCTAGTGCAATATACATCGAATCGAATCGAATGAAATCGAGCCTTTAATCCATACCAAGTCAGCTTCCAAATGTTTTTTCCCTTCGTCTGTTATGTTCTCAACTCGACAAAAAGAATAAATGTCCTCCTCGGCCCTAAGGCTTTCGCTAAATGGAACCGATGCGTGCAACGCGGGGGAGTCTCGACCCTGCATCAGAATCTCGTCTCTAAGAGCCGCTGTCGAGTCAAGGAAGGCGTACTACGCCAAAAAAAAGACACCCGACCTTATTATACTGACGAAATAAAACGTGACTCCCCTTCGGGCGACGCTCACACGCATCAATACACATGCACAACTTTTTATTTACTAATACTATTTAATATGCGTGTTTGATCATCGGTGGTAGTCTTGTCTGTGAATTTTCGAGATTGAAAAAAATTAATCATTATTATAATAGTTTTTTTTTGTAGTAAATTTATTGAGCTACAATTTAATTTTTCAATCTCCACTCTATGAGCACCACACAGAAATAAAAATTTCTTGACTGGAGAACAAAATTCTTGGCTCAAGAAAATTTTCGGGTGCCTGAAGGAAAACCGAAGTTGTGTTGGCCGAAGTAAAAATTTTTCTTGAAATTCTATTCTTGGTGAAAGTCATTTTTTCTTCATTCAAATTATCATAAATACTTGATACAATAAATTTTTGTATTTGATCAAGATTTTTAGATACTTTAGGGAAGCAGCGCCACCTACTTTAGCTGAGAAAAAAATTTTCTCACCTTGAGAAAATTTTTTTCTTGAATATTTTCTCTTGAATATTTGATACCCACTTTATATTATTTTAGCGTGCAATTATGCATATTGAATGAAAAAAAAAGATGAAATATTATTTGATCTTGCCATTTGACATGTTTATTAATAAAAATATTAATGAAAATTTACTTCTATCTTTATATTGAATTTTTTGGAGCAAGAGAGAAATTTTCTCAAGACAAAAAAATTTACTTCTATCAAGAACTAAATTTTTTGGAGCAAGAGGCTGAATTTTCTAAAAACAACAAGATTTTCTTGATTTAAATAAATTTTCTTGGGTCAAGATACGTATTTCTTAAAGCAAGAGAATTAATTTTGTTGGAATAAGTGAAATTTCTTGTGTCAAAAAAAAATTTTTTTCGCTCAAAAAAATAATTAAGAAGAAAAATATTTTCTTGGTTAAAGTGAACCTTTTTTTCTGTGTATTACAACTTACAACTTCCAAAATATCAAATAATAGCAATCGCTCAAGAACTGAGTAGTCTATAAAGCGACTTTTGATACATAATAATAATCCTCGCAAGTTTTTTTTCCAAAATTCAATAACTTTTTGGACCGTTAAGTGTCGGCACTTTAAAGAATTTAAAAGTTCCTCGGCAACTGTTGAGTAACAGACGGCGTTTCATTCCTTTAAAGTCTCTTAACTGAAAAAAATACGAGAAACGAATTAAATTAAAGAATAAAAAATGAAAATAAAAAGTTTAGAAAGACGCAATAACAGTAGAGGAAACAAAGACATTTAATTTACACAGCCGCCCATGGGCTTGATACTCACTCAAAACTCTATACATATAGACAGAGGCTAGAGGCGCGATCCACATAATTATAACGACACCCCGGAATGCGGAACCGACGGATAAATTTTTTCATAAAACCGTGGAAAGTGTATACAATTTTAAATGAAACTCCTGATGGCGCGGGGGCTCTCGGGTGTCTTGAATCAATGAAAGCGATGAAAAGATGCTCAAATGAAAATTCAATACCATACCGCTGCGCGGCTAGGTGCTTTTCATATTATATATCTAATATATATATATACACTTGCCTTCTACCCGTTTCACGCTTATATTCATCTCTTTCTCCTTTCTCTCTTTCGGTCTTCCTTCGCCGGTACCCCTTACCACCCCTTTATTCTTTAGCATCCAGAGCCAACTTTATATTTTTTCTTCGCCGTCGTTTCAACTCACCAGCAACAGCGTACCAGCGCCCGACTGAGAATCAACCAGCAGGGTGAGCAGACCGTAGAGAATGCGAAAGTATTTTATCGAGCGAAAAAAGAACGAGAGGGCCACACTCGTAGAAAAAGATAAATCTATACATCATATATATAGAATTATATAGAGAACGCAGCGAGAGATTGAAACAAATAGTCGAGACATCTGTGAAACGCTCCCTCTGTCCTGTTGACATTTGAGCTTTAGAACGTGTCTTATTGCCCAGGTTCCATCAGACATCAGACCGAAGACTGAGAAGGGGCTAAAGAAGGGACGAATTTCATGGCTAACTCTGCTTTTACTCTCTGCTTTTTGTTTTACTTTTAAATATAGATATTAGGGTGTATCAAAAAATCGACAATTATTTTTATAATTCGTGACAATTTAAATTTTGTCAAAACTTGACCTCGTAAAATTTATATTCAAAAATTTTTATTAAAATTATTTTGAAACTTTGGAATTTTAGAACTTGTCTTACAAGCAACTTATCGGAAAATGTGATTTGTATTTTTAGGAGGAAATTTTACGCTCTATAAAAAAGATATTTTTTTGATTTTTCGATAAATTTGTTTTTTCAAAAGTTATTTTAGATTAAAGTTAGAAATATCTTCAATTTTTTAATTTCCTTTTTTTCGGCGAAATTATTATTGCTTAGATAAATAATTTTGGTATATATTTACAAGGTGAAAAATAAACATTCATACAAATATAAATATTTACAAGAAGCGGGAAAGAATAGAAGTTACGGTAATTATTTACGTGAAGCGTTCCACATTCACGTAAAAAGTTAATTGGTAGAGAAGGATTGAGAAAAAGAATTGGAAAGGAGCTTTTTAATAAGAGTTTATAGAATATCCGAGAAAAAATACCTATTGGTATTTTGATAAATAAATTATTTTTATAAATTGAAATTGAATTTTGATTTTTTATAATTTTAGACAGTAAAATTATTTTGCAAATTATTTCAGATTCAAAAAAAATATTTTTTTTAATTAATTTTCAGACTAAAAAGTCAAAACTTAATTCCAATTTTTTAAAACAATTTTTTACTCTTCAGCTTTTAAGTAAGATCTATTGCAACCGAGTATACAACATATGTTATGTCTTTTTGACATCATACGAAGTGATATATATCAAAAAGTAATTTCACAGAGTACGCAGTAGATCGAGTCACTCAATATGTTATAAGCTCACAGTTATAGTGATAAGTTACAAGATGACTCTTTCTCAAGGATTTTATTTGTCGGAAAAGCAAATAATTATCTAAGGATTTACGAACACCTGTCGTGGACTGAATCCCTAATAATCTTCTACGTCTATGTCTAGGACTCTAGCATTATTAGCCTTTGAGCGTGTGTGTCTCGTGCAATGATATAGAAAGCTCAATGTCATTCTGATCGAATTCTGGCCTTAGGGTAAGAGCAAGGAAGCTTTAGATAAGAAGGGTGAACTTGATTCAGCAAGCCCCACGTGACATCCCTGATCCCTTTCCAGTTAACTCGACTATATAAGAAATGGAAGGGAAAGTCTGTCTACCCACATACTATATATACATATACCTATTCTCGACTCATAAAAACCGGAATTTGATCACTCGTAAACTCATTTGTCGCGTAATAAATACCATTACACCAGCATCCCTTGTTCTAATTCCAATTCCGCTTCACATCAGAGTATTTTCTCACAAGCTTCGAGGAAAAAATTATCACTTGATTGATCGTGTTAATGGTGGTCAATCAAACGACGGTTCTACGGTTCGTTAGACTTTTATTAGGAAGAACAAAAACTAAAGAAAGATTTTATTAATTCAAAAAATAGAAGAATTTAAATTGAAAACTAAAAAAGCAAATTTGCGTTTATTTTTTTTATACACAGGCTTTTTTAGTTACAATTAAAATTTATGTACATAGATTAGCAATCTTTCATTTTATTAATAATGTATTTTTTTTTACTTATCTTTCAAATGTCTTTAGTAGATTATTTAAATTAAATATTAAGAGTCTGATTTTTAATAATTAATTTTTCAAAAAATTCTTGATCAGATTTTTTTAATATAATTATTTCATCAAAGTATTATTTAAAATCTATGAATAACACATTAAAACTTCTGCTTTTCATTTCTACATTGCCTTAATATGCCTGCTCATTAAGTTTGGTACGCCTGGAGAGCCCTTACTCATTAAATTTCGTCAGCAAACAAAATATACAATTTGAGTTAATGACAATTATCACGTAGTAGTTTTCCGAACTTAAATGCATATACGTCAATTTTCACCTTGAACTCCCAATCGAAATTTGTAGAGTATCTCTTCGTACTAGAATGAGACAACAATAGTCTATTTCATAAAGAGGGGGCAAAAAATGAGAGAAAGGGGCGGATGTATACACTACCACAACTAAACTATTACTCTTGCAACTGTACAACGAACTTTAGACAAAAATAGATAAATTTTATTCTTTTAAAGTCTGAGTGTTTTACAGTACGTTTTAAGCAAACAAGATTCTATTTATTTATCATATTGTATTTCTAATATATATATTTTTTTTCAATTCTGTCGTTAGTTTATGCACTATTTTATTTTTTATAAAATTAAAACATCGATAATGTCAATAAATGTGATAAATTTGAATTTCAGAACGCATTATAACCATAAAAAATTGTCCTTATTTTTTACTTGAGCCACAAAAGAGTTAATGCAACAATGTACAAGCAATCGACACGTGGACGGCTACTTCTAGCGATTTTAATTATAATCGCACTTTTTAATTTAGTAACTTCAATGTCTGTTATGCTGTAAGTTTTCTAATAGTCAGATTATTCTGAAAAATTTTTTTTAGTTCCAAAGTTTCTATTTTTTTTGCACTAACTTTTGGTGTAAAATAAAAAAAATGATCATATTCGACAATTCTAAAGTTAATCATTTCGAATAATTTTTGAAGTACAAAATTTTGAAAAAGTTTTTGAATATGTAAAATGAATCAATCATGTTCATTTCCCCCTTTTTTTAATTAATAAGAAAAATTTGTTTTTCAGTCCAGCTTCAAGTTGGGGATTCGATTTTGGATTAAGTCGAGGTTCGACAGGTGCACGATACGGAAAGTATTTACTAGGAAAACGGCTAGCAAATAATTCCTATGGTCCAGGGCGATGACGTTAAAAAGTATTCGAAAAAAAATTATTATTGCAAAACGTATCTTTGTGATTATTCATAAGTATTTATTAATTTAAATTTAAATATGTAATTTAATAAAAATACATTTTTACAAATTGTTTTTTTATTCATGACATGCAATATCAATTACCAAATATAAACCCAAATTATGGAAAATAATTTTTTTAAATATTTATATTATTAAATTTCATAAGGCAGAATTCTACTTTATAACTTTGAAAAAATTTTTTATTTCTTGCAGTTTCCGAAAGTGAATAAATTAAATAAAAAATTTTAAAAGATTTTTAGAATAGACTAAAAAAAAAATTAATTGCTTATTGTAAAGCCGTCCCACTTAAAGCGTACGAAAAAAAAACCAAAGCTTATTTTAGCGGATTGATATTTGCGTAGGATATTAGAGGATCTATCAGAAATAAATATTCGGTTCACACCACACGGTCTTCACCCCAGTAAATATGTCAGGCACGAGCGGGTGGAGTTTGTGGGGTGCCAGTAAAGTCTTATATTCCCATCTACACCTCACACATAACACCACCATGGTAAACTACAGCAGAGTTGAGGGTGAAGCAATATATCAGCTAGATTTCTCTCAGAAACAGAATATTGGATTTCACAGGAGAAACCAACGTTTTTCTTAACATACATACATATATGTGTATATATACTTATACATAGGCATGTAGTATCTGTATCTCATATTAAAGTTTTGTTATTAAACGCATAAGAAGAAGAACTGAAGGTAGTGTCTGTTGTGCTCCATAGGAGGGAGGATAGGCTGCACGTGCTTGTGTACGGAAACATATCGTTGTTTTTATTCCTAATGTATAATATATATCATATAATATATTATGTATGATACCTCTAGTGTGAGTTTTGTACATGTATGAATTGTATATGTGTGTATGTACGATACTGTTTGATCCCCCAACTAACCAGGTGCGTTAACTCTCGGTGACTACACGTGTGCAAAATAATACACTTTATTCCCGGCATGTGTGGGCGAATATCCGATGTGATATAAATGGAATCTCGTGATTATATATACATATATACACAATGCGCTGAAGAGAACAACAGCCAGTATGAGATTATGTTTGTATTTATGGATACATGAATAATATTTCATTACATTCGTAAAATATGCTCCAGTGTAATTACAAACAAAATCCATCTACGTCCTCATATTAAATATTAACCTTTATATTTAATTAATTAATTAATCCGGCTCGTAAATCATGGCTTTTTTCAGGGGAAAGTCTGATTCATTTTAAACCACCGTTGGATTTATACGATTATAAGATATGTGTAACTTGGAATTGTGATTACGCGGGAAATAATTTTATTATATGACCAAATTTAGATGAAATTTTAATGACATTTAAATTGTTATTTTTTTCTAAAAAATATGTATTGTAATTAATATTAATTGGTTTAATAATTGATTAAACTAAAAAATAACGTCACATAAGTTCTTTAATAGACTAAAACAATTATTTCTATTTTATAACTTAATTTTAAAAAATTAACTCTTTTGTAGTGAGAAGATTTAGCGATCATGCGCCACCTGTCGAAAAATTTCAGTACTAATTTCGATAAAAAATTATATAAGGATATTTATTACTATATGAAGCCTGGTATGGACACATAAAGTCATATCAGGCCATATAAAGCCACATATGAATTTTTTTTTTGGTAACTTTAGTAATTAAAAAGTAAAAAAATTTAGTAGAAGAATTATAAATTAATTAGGAAAATGTCGAGTCAACTGGATTTAGATTATAGTATGTATAATATTTGATAACTTAATTTCCTAAAATTAACTCTCTTGCAGTGAGAAGATATAGCGGCCATACGCCACCTGTCGTTGAATTTAAGTACTAATTTCGATGAAAAAATTATATAAGGGTATATATTACCATATGAGGCCTAGTATGGACATATAAAGTCATATCAGGTCATATAAAGCCACATATAAATTTATTTTGGTAATTTAGTGACTGAAAAGTAAAAAAATTGAGTAGGGAATTATTAATAAATTAGAAAAATGTCGAGTCAACTGGATTTAGATTAAAATATGTAGTTGGAGTATCAACAGCAGTACATCCAGCTTCTTGTGAGTATATATAGCTGACGAATTTACGGGTCTTGCAGTGGAAGCTTCAGCGGATTCATCTAAGCCCACATTTAGACACGAAGCCATGATTATTAATCCTGTCGTTGGCTTTACTCATGTAGCCAAGGGATTAATTTGTATCCTTGTACACTCTCCACGCGCATGTTCACATTCATTTTATCGATTTTTCTTCATCTACATTTACCCCAGTGACACTATGCAAATTATTATTTTGTACACATATATTTATTACTCTGTAAATAATAAAGATAAACACGCTCACGCTCACATAAATAGACACTTTGATTGCTGACAAACAATCGCGCAATCCTAATGGTAATAGTAATAGTAATAATCGCTTAACAATCTGCTCCGTTCCTTTGCAGACAGCCGATTCAGGATTCAGAATTATTGATACAGCGTGATTGCTATTACACGTGATAAAGTGTCACAAGGAACTAATACGAGCATTTGATCTCCCGTGTACAGATAAGCACGAGAATTATTTGATACAGGCTATTGAAGCCAATAACGTGTTTATCCTTCATATGAAACCTAAACACTTCAAAGGATAATTATCCTCTTTGATATCCGAGCGTATTATACCGACGTATATTGATCAGACTTTAAGCCTAACCACTGGTATCTTAGAAATTATATCATTAGTTTGCTATTTTTTTTAGTTTATTGTATATGATACTTTTTTATTAAAATTAAGAGTAAAAATTTTTATTTTGTCTTTTCTCTTTGACTATTCTTATTATTATACGCTTTGCGTCAAAAAATGTTCTGATATAGCCTGAATGATTCTCATATCGCCACCCATATGATTATTAGTTCAGGTACCATCAAAATTAATTTCGTATTTTTTAAAAATTTATGTAACGATTAATAGAAGTGAAAAAAACATCAAAATAGTCAGCAAATTTTTTGTTTAATAATTTTGTTTTACCAAAAGAACAAACAATATTGCAAATGATTTTTTAACTCAGTATTTTTATTATATAATTAATTATAACTAGCAACCTTGCAGTCACTATGTGACTGCCGTGACTTGTGAACTATAAATAAATTAAATTTTACTTTATTAAATAATGACTGTTGTTAGATTGCACTGTACTTTCTTAAATATTGACGTTTTTAAAGATATAAGCTCTTCCTGATGTTACACTCATCTTGAGCTTTTATTTGAGTACCTACATGCATTTTGATATATTTTTCATATATACATATATGTAATATGTATAAATATATGAAAAATTGATGTGGGTACTCAAATGAAAGGTCTCGATGAGTTTAACATCGGAATGAGCTTATATCTTTAAAAATGTCAACAGTTCTCAAGATACAAGGTCGTTTCTTGATTATGTTAAATTACACTGTACTTTCTTAAATATTGACGTTTTTAAAGATATAAACCCATCTCTATGTTACACTTATCAAGAGCTTTCATTTGAATACCCACATGCATTTCCATATATTTTTCATATATACATATATGCAATTTAAATAAATATATGAAAAATTGATGTGGGTACTCAAATGAAAGGTTTCGATGAGTGTAACATTGGGATGAGCTTATATCTTTAAAAATGTGAATATTTCACAAGATTCAAGGTAATCTCTTAATTATGTGTCTAGAGATAGAGCATTTTCGAATGCAGCCTAAATACTTATCATAATAAATTAACTATCGGTGAGAATGAAACGAAACCTTGAAAAGGCACAAATTCAAGTCAAGACCTTTGCAATGACACTAAATTTTGCTAAAAAAAAACGATTTTATCATATGACTATCCTGGAAACAAAATTTTTCTTATTCTCTTAATAATATAGATTATTGACAATAATAATTTTTTTTTTTAAATTATATTAAAAATTAAATAATCATTTCAAGTCTTCTATTTGTAAAAATGGGTTAGCTACAAGCATTGATAAAATAGTACCATAAAATATGACCGAGTGGAGAATGAACGGAGTAAAGTGGAAAGAAGATGATTTAAAGATATTTAAAAACAAATTGGTCTCCTTGTGTCACAACGCTTGAATCAAATATGCTCGACGGCCTCGACTCTGACTAATCATTTATGCGCTATCTGGTCCATTAGACTGGAGGTTCCATTCGGGAAGTAAAGGAGCTAGTATATAGTATATATAGTATACAGTCGGTAGCAAGGCTCCAGATAATTTATCATTTCACCATACCAGAGGTAACTGTCCCGAGACCATTATATTATCCTTGACGGTTATTTTTGTCCATTTTCTCAAAATAAAATGAAGCGCTTTAAATGTTAAATATAAAAGTAATATCTCGAGCCGAGTTGAGATGATGCTCTACCTTAAAACATTTCAGTGATATACGCATCGCGATTCATTCCAATACCCATACCAGTTACCTTTTTTATTTTATCGAGTAATATATTATGTTATACTCAAAGTATTTGCCAGACATGTGATATTCGCTCCCAGATCCCAGATACTCGCCTTTACTTTTTAATATCCAACTTTATAAACTTATTTTATTAAATGTGTCATCTTAAATAAAAAATTTATTGTGTTAAATAAATTTTTTATTATTCTTTTCCATTAAAGGTATTAAATGAAAAATATATCAGGTTAAATATTTTATAGTATTCTTAATATATTGTAAGAAAAATTATTTCCTGTTGGATTTTATTTCTTGTGTTTTTTTTATCATAAATTCATTTTTACACTTATAAATTTTTGAGTGTGGAAAGCTTCTTTTTGATTGAATAGTTTCACGATCACTTGTTATTTTTTAAGATTAAAATTGAAAAATTAACAATTTGATACAATTTTTCTATTTATTTGTAAAAGTAAATTGTTTTCAATTTTTTAATGTTAAAAAAATATTTTTAATTTCAAATTTAAGGATGAAGATTTTAAAAAAAGTTTGGAAAATCCAAAAGTACACGCCTCATAATCTCATTTTCCATAATAAAATTTATTAATATAAAATATAAAAAATACTTTTAAATCTTTTGTGCCATTGTCCACCCAAAAAAGAAAAGGTACTACGCATGTATTGTAAACGAACCTTATTTACATAGATATAGATATATAAACGATTAATTGATTTTTAGTTTATTGCTAATTATAAATAAACTACATTGAATTAGACCGTGATCTTCGAAAGTACTTAGTTTTAAATCATACTGATGCGTATAAAAAATAAATGGACTTGAACAGTTAAGTTTTTCAGCAGTTATCGTGACCACGCCAGTTTTCATACATACATATGACAGCCGGACGTCCACAGAATAATTTTTTTAAACATTTTTTTCATTTATTTAAAAAGCAAAATGTCTTTTAAAAATGTCATAAGTGTTGAAACTATTTTTTCCATTGCATTTATGTGTAAATATTGTTCTACAAGTGCTATAGAAAATAAATAGAGACAATTTTAGTTCAAGAAATCGCTTGATTTTTGTAAGGTGATTGTACAGCACAACTTCATCCGCTTCGCTTATGAGGTGTGCAATAAAAAAGTTTGAAAAATTCAAAAGTACACGCCTCATAATCTCATTTTCCATATTAAAATTTATTAATACAAAATATAAAAAATACTTTTAAATCTTTCGTGCCATTGTCCACCCAAAAAAGAAAAGGTACTACGCATATATTGTAAACGAACCTTATTTACATAGATATAGATATACAAACGATTAATGAATTTTTAGTTTATTGCTAATTATAAATAAACTACATTGAATTAGACCGTGATCTTCGAAAGGACTTAGTTTTAAATCATACTGAAGCGCAAAAAAAAATAAATGGACTTGATCAGTTAAGTTTTTCGGCAGTTATCGTGACCACGCCAGTTTTCATACATACATTTGACAGCCGGACGTCCACGGAATAATTTTTTTAAACATTTTTTTTATTTATTTAAAAAGCAAAATGTCTTTTAAAAATGGCATAAGTGTTGAAACTATTTTTTCCATTGCATTTATGTGTAAATATTGTTCTACAAGTGCTATAGAAAATAAATAGAGACAATTTTGGTTCAAGAAATCGCTTGATTTTTGTAAGGTGATTGTACAGCACAACTTCATCCGCTTCACTTATGAGGCGTACAATAAAAATTTTTTTTTTTCAATTAAAATTAATATTCATAAAAAATTAAAACCCCAAGATAAAATATGAACCCAACTATCAGAAGTAAGTGATGAAGCGAGAATTATATTATATATAATAGTGTATATACTATATAGTAAGAAAATTTATTGTTCCAGGCAGTTAAAAATAATAGTGATGTATATTATTGATGTATCAGATAACTTGTTAACTAAAATAAACAGAATAAAAAGAGTAAATAAATAAATAAGTGTAATAATATTAAAAATAAGATAACTAATGTTTGTAATGTAACTTTTGTGAGTGTAACACCCACATGGATGTATTAGCATAGAGCGGTGAGTGTACGTATAAGTGCGTGTAACTGGAGATGTTGCATTGCTGTACCTCAACTCCGTAAGAGCCTCAGCGAGCGAGGGGGAATTAAGATCAATGGATGTAGAAAGAGGGCGTGTGACTTTTCAATGTAACTGAGTACTGAGTGTAGGCGGGTATTTTAATATTTATTCGCTCATTTTTTCCTCTGTACGTTCCGTCTCTTGTGCGTAAATATGCGAATGTGTGAGTGGATGAGTGTAAGAGTGTGTGGAGCCTTTTTCGTTCAATGAAAAATTTTATTTATAACACTAGATTTATATTTTTCAGTCTATTTATATTTTTTTTATATTTTTATTTTTATGCTGGAACGTGGCGGTCGGCGATGTGGGTCGGGACCGGAATTCAATAAATCTCGTGGATTTATTGACCACAGTGGTGAACTGTAACGAATGCAGTACGTGCTGCTGTTATTTTCACAAATTTATTTTGTGTTTAATATAACGCAGTTTTCTCATTTAATTAATACTTTATTCTATTATTGTTATTATTGTTGTTGTTGGTATTATCTTTCCTTTGGCTTTTGTCCTTTTGATCTTTTTATCTAAGCCAACCCTTGAAATGGTTGTGTGAACTTTTTTTATAGAAAGCCAATCGATATCTCAATTTATTTTACATTTTATTTTTTATTCATCGGATATTTTTTTAAAAATAGTGACTTTGATTATTTTTTTAAAGTTTTAGACTTTTAAACAACTTTTTACTCAAATTAATTTAATTTTTTTTTTTTTATTAAATTAATTTTTATAAAAAAGTCATAAATTTGATCATCCTTAGGCAAAACTTTGATCCAATAAAATTTTTAATAACTTAATAAGCGATTCTTATACTTCAATTAATTAAAAAAAAAAAATCCTCCGATAATTCCACACCCAAGTAACAGTATAAAATTTTTTCCGACAATTTTAAAACCACAAATTACTCAAAAAAATTTTTTTAGCATACAAAAAGTCTCGAGAAATAAAAAACACCTTATCCAGTCATAAATTTGTCTTTATCATTCTTTAGAAAAAATTTTGATCCAATAAAATTTTTAATAACTTAATAAGCGATTTTGTGCTTTAATTAATTAAAAAATAAAAATCTTCCAATAATTCCACACCCAAGTAACAGTAAAAAATTTTTTCCGACAATTTTAACACCACAAATTACTCAAAAAATTTTTTTTAGCATACAAAAGCTGAGATAAATAAAAAACACCTTATCCAGTTATTTAATTTTGTTAATCTGGTTTAACTCGTTCCTACGGGGTCTACGACATCGTTACGAAAAGAAAGTATAGATGTATAAAAATATAAAAATGTATATGAAGGGTCAAAAGTTTCATATCTGGATTCTCGAGCTTTAAATCAACTGGTATATCTCCGCCCATTTCGTCACCATTCATTTTCAGTATGCTCATCGTCGTTAATTAATAGTCACGAATAAATTGGTCAATTAAATAATTATCTCTTGTGCTCTTGTGAGAGTAAGATGGCGGATGCCGGGTTGCGTGTCAAATAGTCGTATCGATTCACGCTTTAAATTCGTGTGTAAGTAATGTAACACACCCGATACGAGTGCTGCAGTTTTATGTGTAAGTGAGATCATTAAATGACACAAACATATTTGAGTTTAAATTTGAATTTGAATTTAAATGGAGGTTTTAAAGCATTTCATCCACATACTTATACTTATACTTATACTCGCTCCGTAGAAGTCAAGATCCCATCCATACTCCAGACTCTGCTGGAATATCTGTCCTGGTATGGGCTCGTTAAATTTTTAGCTCTCGTCTCATGCTCAATTTAAACTTAAACTCGGGTTTATAACGCTCTTATTATTCCTGGATTTTATTGAGGACATTTCGCCAAAAATTTATTAATAAAACCCGGGAGTTTTTGTCGCCATTAAATAAATAAAATAAAATAAATTATTTAATTTATTTAATTAATTGCTAGCACGGTATCCGGGGTATGTAATAATAATAATTAGTTCAAATTTAGAATTTTAAATATAAAAAATGGGTTTTATTGTTTAGATGTTGATTGTCTAAATTAATTAGCTGGTTTATTTGAGAACTCGGAACTTTGTCAATTAAAATCACGCCTGAGTGGCCTGTTGTTTTTTTACGACCAATTAAATTGTTTAATCTTGAAGATTTATTTGTAATAAAATGTTGTGAATCGGAAATATTATTAAAAATGTATGTATAATAATGATAATAATAATAACAAATAAATGAATGAATAATAATTACGGAGAGAAATAATTTTAAAAATAATTAGAGGAGATTACTATACTGGGAATGAGGCTGATGGACTTTGAAAGCGCACGAGCCTGCTCCGTCTCAAAATTCCAAGTTAATAATCATGTTGCGCAATCATCCTCGTCATCACATGAGATCCCATGACGTGGATACCATAAAACGCACACTACATGAATAATTTTATTATACTTAATAATTTACCGAGAAAATATTATTTTTTAGATTTTTTATTTGTAAATTGTTTTTTAATTAATTAAGCAATTTTAATAAAGTGTATAATTGTTTAAAAAATTATTTTGAAAAATTAAATTTTTGGCAGTACAATTTTTATAAAATAATAAAATTCTAAAAAGAAAAACTGACAAAAATTCAATTACCCGAGTCAGAATAATGAACCTCCATAAGCTTACAGGACAATTTTTAATAATTTATTTATGCAAAAAAATAATCAAAAATAAAATCGATTTAATAAAAAGCTTTAAATTAAATTGAATTGAATTAATTTATATTAATAAAAAAATTATTTAAACTATTACAATTTTTTATTAGAGTTTTTTTATGTTCTTAAATTTAATTGATCTATTAATAATAATATAATATACTCAATAATTAGAAATTATTCAATTTACAAATTAAATTTTAAAATTTTTTATCTATAATTTTTTAGTTTAGACAATTTTTAATAATTTATTTATGCAAAAAAATAATCAAAAATATAATCGATTTAAAAAAAAGCTTGAAATTAAATGGAATTAAATTAATATATAATAAAAACGTAATTATTTAAATTACTACAATTTTTTATTAGAATTTTTTTATGCTCTAAAATTTAATGTATTTAACTATTAATAATATAATATACTCAATAATTAGAAATTATTCAATTTACAAATTAAATTTTAAATTTTTTATCCATAATTTTTTAGTTACTATTTAAAATATCGATCAAAATTATTAAAAATTGTCTTGTGGGCTCATTATTCTGACTCGAATAAGTAAAAGTCGTTTCACAAAAATATTCTTCGCAAATAATCATCAACACTCGACACAATAACAACAACTCCCTTGAGATTAATCAAAGTAATGGGAAAAAACCATATCAAAATCGGAATGAGAGAACAATAAAAAATTTAAATGTCGGTCGTAAAAAAAATATTGACTATTTGTTTTATTAAAATAGGGAATAAAATTTCTTATTTCACAAGTACGAATAAAATGTAAGAATATGTACTCCGGGACGTATCACATATCGAGAGTATATAGATTGTATGTAGATCGTATACTTGTTGGATTTGATTCGTCGTAGATAAGGAAACGTGACTCACGTTGCGAATCCATCTATCGTCTATCGTCTATATCGCCGACGGGCTAGGCGATGCACAAACACATAGAAACACACACATGGAGATCGATATGAGACGCGAGGGTGCAGGGTGTAGAGTGACGAGACGTGGGGTTGATCGTGACGATAGTCCGGCAACACATTACCATGGACGCCAGACGCATCAAAAGCGGACGAGGATCGGGAATGCCAACACATTTATTTTTTATTTTTACGCATAAAGATGATCATTATCCTGATACTGCTCCTTATATCTTACAGTATATTATACTCAAAGCACTCCACTTGAGTCGCCATTTACGTGAGAAAGATAAAGGATACAAATATGAAAAATAGTCGGCGCGGGCAACGCACTCAACTCTCTGTTGTCGGTTGTGCTAAGCCACCACTTGGGAATGCAAAAAATATAAATATACACTAAAAATAAAGACACTGCTACGAGAATGCAGATAGAAAAGCTGAAAAAAGAAAGAGTCGGGTTTACTTGGCTTGATAATTGCGCTCACGTCAAGCAGTCTTCAAACAATAATTAACGAGATAAACTACTGCAATGAGCATCGCCATCAGGTGCTCTGTGTAGTGTAGTTACTAAACAGTATTCTCAGCTCTATTATAAAAATATCCTGAGAAATGATTAATATTTGTCCATTTGTCTGCATGTTATTAACATTTTAAACTCTTCTTTAATTATTGTTGTTGATTGGTGTTTCTATAAAAACAATAATTTTGTTTTTAATTTTAATACTATCTTGGCAGGAAGTTTAAAAACTCGTAGAATGATAATTATTTTACGAAACAATTATTTATAATTTTATGGATTTTTACACTGATGAAGTTATTTTGATTCTTAGAAATTATTTTAAAGTCAACCAGCTGAGGTTAAGAATTTAATACCTTGGATTCTGACTTTAAGACGAGAGATTTTTATCTTCGGTCAGTGACTGTTGTATGAACTCACATTTCTTATTATATAAAATCATCTCAAGCTATTTCAGAAAATTTTTCGAAAAGAAACAAAATTTTGGCTTTAATAAATTCTGAAAAATATTACCTTTTTTTTCATTTTTCTGGCATCAATTATTTTTTTCCAGCATATCATCTATATTATTAAGAGAATAAGAAAAATTCTGTGTCCAGGATAGTCATGTGATAAAATCGGTTTTTTTTTAGTGAAATTTAGTGTCATTGCAAAGGTCTTGATTTGAATTTGTGCATTTTCAAGGTTTCATATCATTCTCACCGGTAGTTAATTTATGATAATAAGTATTTAGGCTGCATTCGAAAATACTCTAATTCTAGATACATAATTAAGAAATGACCTTGTATTTTGTGAACTATTGACATTTTTAAAGATATAAGCTCATCCCGATGTTACACTCATCGAGACCTTTCATTAGAGTACCCACATCAATTTTACATATATTTCTATATATTATATATATGTAGATATGAAAAATATATCAAAATGCATGTGGGTACTCAAATAAAAGCTCTTGATGAGTGTAACATCAGGAAGAGCTTATATTTTTAAAAAAGTCAATAGTTAAGAAAATACAGTGCAATTTAACAAAAGTCATTATTTAATAAAGCAAAATTTTATTTATTTATAGTTCACAAGTCACGGCAGTCACATACTGACTGCAAGATTGCTAGTAAAATTTATTAATGTGGTTTAAATAATAGACCGTGCGCCGAATGAAGATCGATTATTAGAACAATAGTTAGAGACACAATTAACATTATTCGAGTATACCCGGGAGGGTTAATTATCCCTCGGCTTGTCTTTTATTCCCCTAATTACTTTATGACGCACTATAGTGTGTAGCGTGTATCCTGTGAAACGTAATGTGTGTCCTCGCTCTGGAGGATTTCTCGTCCTCGAGCGAACTCGTTCCTCATTCCTCATTCAGCTCATTCCTTGTATTGCCCTCTGGCCATTCTCGATCGTCCTCACAACATTACTACACAACATTTGTATCTCTCACTTCTCTTTCCTCTTATTTTCCGCATCCTCGTATATTACTACGCAGCTTTCAGCTTATATTGTCTCTTTTCTGGTCTGGTGTGTGTACACATCCTCACCCGACTCACGCACCCTCGAACCCTCGACATCATTTTCCGTCCCTGGCTCACCCGAGTCGCAATATACACGTATACGTATATATATTATACATATATATGCGTACCCGAGTCAACTTTCGGGGAGTTAATTGCGCCGTTGGAATTTCAGTGGCAAATTATTCTTTCATACCCTACGCGGCAGGCGTGTACCCTACCAAATTTATTATCTTGTTGGGCTTTTTGGCTTTCCGCTGGCTTTCGCTTTTTTATTTCCCAACTCGTATACCCACCACCTTTTTTTCCTTCCGCAATGCGTGAACACATTGATGTGGATAGGAGTTTAAATATTTACCAAAAGACGGAAATAACACTTGGGGCTTCAAAATATTAAGTGAGATACGATTGATATTAAAATTTTATTATTTATACCCGACCCCTCTTTTATTAAGGATTCACAACGCACAAATACTATTTCTTTTTTTATTGCAAGATCGTTTTTATTTTTAGAAATTTTTTTCAGAGATCATTTGACTTCATTTTTTATAATGCAAGAAGCTAAATTTATCTTCAATTCAAAGAAAGTTTTATAAAATTTTCTCTCAGTAAGAAATATATTTTCTAAATTATGAAAATTTTTTTGTAGTTTTAGTAGAAAAAATTATCTTTTAGAACTTTTTGGCTTTAAAAAATAATCTATATTATTGAGAGAATAAGAAAAATTTTGTCTCCAGGATAGTTATATGATAAAATCGGTTTTTTTAGTGAAATTTATAAATTTCTAAATACTATAGTATCATTGCAAAGGTCTTGGCTTGAATTTGTGCCTTTTCAAGGTTTCTTATCATTCTCACCGATAGTTAATTTATTATGATAAGTATTTAGGCTCGATTTGAAAATTCTCTAGCTCTAGAAACATAATTAAGAGATTACCTTGAATCTTGTGAAATATTCACATTTTTAAAGATATAAGCTCATCCCAATGTTACACTCATCGAAACCTTTCATTTGAGTACCCACATCAATTTTTCATATATTTTATATATTTATATATTTCACAAATACCAAATATATATGAAATATATGAAAAATGCCATCTTTAACAACGCCAATAGTTAAGAATGTGCAGTGCAATTTAACATAATTAAGAAACGACCATGTATCTCGTGAACTATTGATATTTTTAAAGATATAAGCTCATCCCAGTGTTACGCTCATCAAGACCTTTCATTTAAGTACCCACATCATTTGTTCATATATTTATATATATATTACATATTTATATATGAAAAATATGTCAAAAATGCATGTGGGTACTCAAATGAAAGCTCTTGATGAGTGTAACATCGGGATGAGCTTATATCTTTAAAAACGTCAATATTTAAGAAAGTACAGTGCAATTTAACAAAATTCATTATTTATTACACCAAAATTTTATTTATTTATAATTTACAAGTCATGGCAGTCACATATAGTGACTGCAAGCTTGCTAATTAAAAAAAAGTTTTTATTTTTCAAAATTTTTTTTACTATACCAATAAATTTTATTTTAATTTAAAAAAATATTTTCATACCGCCCTAATAAAAGAAATAAAATACATATTAATTACAAAAACTTCTAACTTCAAATCAATAACCGCGACAACGGTCGTTCGAATCGAGAGAACTAAATTTTAATCACCGAAAAGTACCAGCAGACTGCGCAGTCCATTCGACAGATAAAAATTTAATTCAATCTACTTTTTACTCCTATTCATATCACCGAAACCACGCCACATTTTTATACCAAAAACTCGACTTGAAGTACTTTTTTATGTCCAGTTTGAAATTAAAAAAATTTTCAACTCATATATTTAAAATGCCCATTTGAAAAGTAATTTACACATTTTTATGAACGGACATAGTATATATTATATTATACTATGTACATACTACACCCATTATTCGTTTAATACGTAGTACCGATGCGAAAACTATCATATCGTAATCGTTAAATTTTTTATGTCTTATTTCATGTCAGTTTAACTCAACAATAGAGTCGCCTTGCTGACCGACGCTCGTAATATTTCATATTATATTGTTTATAATTGTTTCAATAAAGCTCATGATTTTTATGGCCGATAAATTTTTACGACACTTATTGCTCGGCGATTAATTAATGTGTGAGAAGAATTAAAAATTATAGAACATTTAATTTATAGGCTTTAGATTAATAATAAAATGAATGAGAGACTGAATGAGTGACAACGGATGTTTATTTATCAGAGATAAAATATCGGACAGTAGAGTAATATGATAATAATTTAACAATAAGGAGACTAATAACTCAGCGTTTAATGTGCCGAGTGGACTGCTCATCAATAGAAGCGTAGAGTACGGGGGACATTTGCACGAAAGACAATACATATTGTTGACTTAGACAGTATCACTGGTTGACGTGACTCACGAAGGAAATAATTATTGTCGTCGAGAAGCTTTAACTCGTGGCAATTTATGACAACGACCTAAGTTATATCTTGGGTCACAGCACATTTAATGCCTCCAAATGTAACTCCACAAAAATTAACCCTCATATTTATTACAATTAATAACGACAAAATACATTTTTCCTTTTTAACATATAAATATATATTGTAAGATCTGGAACGATAAATAAAGATTAAGCACAATGAACAATGAAAAGAGGGTCCTAACCTAAATTCATGTGAATGCATCGTCGAGAGAGGGAAATAATGGATATATATTTGTACTTATATGTAATGAGCGAGGTATGTAACGACTGAAGACCAAATGAATCGAAGTAAAAAGGAGAAGAAATAATAATGAATGACAATGATCATCAGATGATTAGAGTCATAGTCACGACCGGAAGATACGCCACGTGCTTATATATATCGAGATTCAACGTTCACTCGTGACTTTCTCTCAAGTGGCGAGATCATTCACCGTGACGGCGCGTGTATTCTTCCGACGCTGTAGGTACTCGCATTGTCATATCATTACATGTACGCATTTTTTTCATTTTTTTTATGTACTGAGACTTGCCTACTATTTTTTTATTAATGTTGTTTGGACGGTTGGTTTTTCTTTGTTGACTTTCTATTACATGGATAATTTTGGTTTGGTAATCAAAAGAGTTCGTGGAAGTGATGAGATAATGTAACTGTTTGAGATGATAAATAATTATTAGATAGATTATTTAGTACACTGATAGAAGGATTTATTAACTATTAATAATTTAATTTATTTGAAGACAATTAATTAATTTATTAAATTTTAATAAATATTTTTTAACATTCAATAAATATTTATTTGGGAGGAAAGTACATTTATTAAAAGTTAATAAGTATTTATTAATAGTTAACAAATATTTTTAACATTTAATAAATTGTATTTAATAAATAATTTATTAACTGTTAATAAATATTTATTAAATCCTATGATGTTAAAAAATCATTTATTAACAGTTAATAAAGCTTATTGAATATAAAAAAATCCTTCTATCAGTGCACTGAGAGAAAAGTGCATAGATAACTGAATCATAACATCACAATTATGAAAATATAGTTTTCTGAACTTTTTTTTTTTTGTAGTTACTCAAACTATGCATTAGTTTAAGTAACTATTGATAAATAGTTATATCGACTATAATTAATAAATATGTTTTTGTTATCGTGTTAAACAAAAAGTTATTAGGTGACTGAAAGGTTTTTATGGACAACATCTCAGATAGCTAAACTGGAAGAGCCTTTCGTGCGTAACCAAAAGATCCGAGTTCGATTCCCGGTCCGAGCTATCCGAATTATTTTTTCTGTTTTCTGAGTTAAAGTTAATCAAGATGGCTATTAAGCTGATATTTAACTGAAAATAGTTTAAGTAACTATCCATTGGGATTCAATATAATAAATAATGTTAGGTACAAAAACTGCAATTAAATAGTGGTGATGCTATTTAACTAGATTTTCCTAGTTCAGTTGACCATATTTTTCTCTCAGTGTGTAGATGGTCTCCTGGAAAGTTTTATTTTACTTTGCTCCGATAAAAGAATTTTTTAATAATTTAAAAATATTTTTTATCAAGCTTTGAAAAATAAAGTTGAAACTTTCCATTATTATTTATAAAAATTCATTGCTCAAATTTTTTTTTTATAATAAATTAAATGAGTTAAGAAATTTTATGACATTACAGTTAGCAGTCACTTGATCACTTTTTAATAAACAAATTTGTTCCAAAAAATTATTTTTAAAAAATTGCATTTTTTATTTTTTAAAATTTCTAAATGTCAATTTTTTTTATAATTTTTTTTTATTTGTTACAAAAACTCTTTAAATTGTCAAAATATCTGCTAAATTAATTTTCATAGAAAGTTCAAATAAATATATTAAAAAATGATTATTTTTAATTAATAAATCAATAAATTGTTTGTAAATAATTGAATTAATAAGTAATAAATTTCTCTATCAATGTTTGTTAATATTTGATAAGTTTAATTAATTTTTAATAAGTAATTTCATTAAAATAAAATAATTTCTAATGAATTTGAAGACATTAAACATAATTCTTAGGTTTACCAAATTTTATTATAATATTTATTGATATGGACACGGATAAAGAAATTTTTTATGCAGACGTCAAATTCTTAGTGGGGAAAAATTATTTATTGTTAAATATAATTGAAGACATTTTATTAAAATTGCTGGGGGACAGGGAATAAAATTTTGTGAATCATATATTGATGCTAGGGGACCAATTTGGAGATGGCTGTTACATTAGGGGAACTATGGGGGAGACTATTTTTTATTTAACTCAAAATAATATCTTATTTTGAACAATACGATGTATTTTATCCATCAAAAAAAAATAATGCGATGAAATAAAGGTTTTTATTGACGAAAAGAAACTCATTTAATTTTCAAAAGAGTAGAATAGGACGTCAGAACATTTTAAATATAAGTGTAGGTGTAGGAATTATGAATTATGAATTACTTCATTATTAATTAAGTCTATAAACGTCAATAACTAACAAAAGTACGAACTTGAAACTTGGTGTTAAAAAAAAGTAGTGAAAATTTAATTGTGTACTTTAAAGACGTCAGAAAATGCGTAGGTTGAGCTTTATTAATGAAATTTTATTTTCGCTTATTAATGTAGCCTGTAGACGTCATAAGTCAGAAAAGCGGAAAGTTTGCTCGTGGAAAAATTTTATCCTTAATTTTTAACGGCCTATTATTAGACGTCGAGAAATGCTGAGCTTTGAAACTTGCGAATTCGAGTAGAAAACATTTTTGTCACTCATTAATTTACAGCGTGTACGTCAGAAAGTTTGATAAGGGTGGAAGTTTTATTGACTTTAATTTTAGACTTTAAGCTTTCAAACTCAACGGAACTGAATTGATTTTTAAATATTTTTTTGCTTATTAATTGAAGCACTCTATTGATAGAAGAATTTAATGATTATTAATAAATAAATTTATTTTTTAAAAATTTATTAAGAAAAAACACTATTACACAGTAAGAAAAATTTTTTGACAGGAGAACAAAATTCTGAGCTCAAGAAAATTTTCGGGTGCCTGAAGGAAGACCGAAGTTGTGTTGGCCGAACTAAAAATTTTTCTTGAAATTCTATTCTTGGTGGAAGTAATTTTTTCTTAATTCAAATTATTATAAATACTTGATATAATAAATTTTTATATTTGATAAAGATTTTTAGATTTTTAGATACTTTAGGGAAGCAGCGCCACTACTTCAGCCGAGAAAAAAATTTTCTCACCTTGAGAAAATTTTTCTCTTGAATATTTAATAACCGTTTTATATTATTTTAGCGTGAAATTATACATATTGAATGAAAAAAAAATGATTCAATATTATTGAATCTTCCTATTTAAAATGTTAATCAATAAAAATATTAATGAAAATTTACTTCTATCTTTATATTTAATTTTTTGGAGCAAGAGAGAAATTTTCTCAAGACAAAAAAATTTACTTCTATCAAAAACTAAATTTTTTGGAGCAAGAGGCTGAATTTTCTCAAAACAACAAGATTTTCTTGACTTAAATAAATTTTCTTGAATCAAGATACGTATTTCTTAAAGCAAGAGAATTAATTTTGTTGGAATAAGTGGAATTTCTTGTGTTAAAAAAAAAATTTTTTTCGCTCAAGAAAGTAATTAGGAAGAATAATATTTTCTTGGCTCAAGTGAACCTTTTTTTCTGTGCCAACATTTTTAATGGAAAATTAATTTTCAAAAATGTAAGTTAATATATTGGCATTAAATAAGTTGATAAAAAATTAATTACAAACAATTTCTTTCGTCAGTGGATTAAAAAATAAAAACGCATATAACCTCGAACATTTCCTGACAAGAGCATAGTGTCCAGCTTTCCCGCGTAAGGCGTGCCAAAGAAGTATCGCCTGAGAACTCCTCTCCCGAAGAATAAACAGGCTAAAATAAATAACAAACCCGAAAATTCAATAAGCATAATTTATAAATGCCTTAACCAACACGGACATAAAACAATTTTTAATTACCTCGGGTATAATTACAAATACTTATTCAAGCCTGATTCGCGAAATAAAGTGTAGTAACATAAAAAAGGTGGAAAATAAAAGTAAAAAAAAAAGAGTTAACTTGAATTTATGGATTATAAGATGACCGTCGAATTAATCCGAGTGGTTAATTGCTCGAGCTCGTAAGAATAAGAACTGGTATAATATAAGTTATAAGTTTGTCAGGCAAACAAGATTCTCTTCTCGCTATCAGCACACATGGAAGCCCAGAAATATATGTGACATTTATTGTTATTACGTCTGAGACGATTATAATTGAGACATAAATTTAAAAGGCTGAGTAGAAGAGGATTCTTCCCGAGTATATAGTCCTCTGCAAAAGCGAAGAGAGGAGAGGAGAGGACACTATACTACGGTATGGTACTTGGCGCGATTCACCGTTTTAACTGCACCAACACATCACGTCCTCTCTTTACTCTTTACTCTGCTCTGTATATTGTATACTATATACGGCTTTACTCTCAGCTCGTGTGTTTGCATGTTATATATTATACACATGCACAGTATTAAAGGGGATATTGGCTTCGTGAAGATGATGCAATGGTTATCCCGGTGAATAATCGGGGACGGTTGATGCTGAGCTTGGTAATGACCTCTTCGTTATAATGCTATTTCCCTCACTTATGTCTATATAGTCTATATATAAACACCCATTATATATATATATATCTGTTTCTATATATATATATACATATATCCATCCACAGACGGCTTGATACATTCACTCTTGTTACCTCTAACTCGCTCAGCTTATGTGTTTACTATAGATTATGTAATGCATTAAACATCAGACTCGCATACATGCTGCTAATCGGAACTAATAAGGGTGGAAAAAACTTGTTTTTGTTTTATCAAAGAGGTGTTTCTGTCATTTTTTGTCATTTATGGAGCGGCAGGCGTCAGCGAGCTTCTGATGTAATAAAAAAAAAATGTTTTTTGAAAATAAAAATTAAGAGAAGAAATTCTTTTAGTCAGTTGAAAATTAAATTTTTTTATGGATGATAAAATAGTTATATTACTAGCAACCTTGCAGTCACTATGTGACTGCCGTGACTTGTGAATTATGAATAAATAAAATTTTGCTGTATTAAATAATGATTTTTGTTGAATTGCACTGTACTTTCTTAAATATTTAAGTTTTTAAAGATATAAGCTCATTCCGATATTATACTCATCGAGAGCTTTCATTTGAGTACCCACATGCATTTTGATATATTTTTCATATATAGGGGAGCCTGGGGCCGACGGCCCCCTTAAGCCGATTTTTCCTTTTTGTGGCTTTTAACCATCAAATTCTTTTATTTTCCGTCTATTTCAAATAAATCAGTCAAAATTTTGGAAAAAATCGAAAAAAAAAAAAATTTTTTTTCTGGGGTACGACGGCCCCCTCCCCAAAAAATCATATAAAAAAAATTTTTTTCACTAAAACAATTACCATCAAAATCTAGAGATTCTCCTCCCAGAAAACGTCGTCGAGGAAAAACCACGATTCTTACGAGTCTTAAGTATCGCCGAGAACTCAAAGAAAAAAATCGAAATGAAGCAAAAAAAAAAAGACCTCAGTTAAACAGAAAAAAAAAAATAATAAAATCGAAATCAAAAAACTTGAAAAAAAAAAATATTTAAAATGTAAAAATGATGATTGCCATTGTCTTTATTGCAATGGACTTTACTCAGAATCCACAGAGTCATGGATTCAGTGTAAAAATTTTAATAAATATGGTCTCATGATTCTTGCACAGGTATTGGCGAATCTTATTCTGACGAATATGTCTGTGATCATTGCGAATAATCACATATTCATTAAATTATCTCGATGTGATTTCCTAATTATCAAACATTTATAGTAAATAATAATTAATAATATAATTAATTTCTTTTATTGCACTTAGAGGTTTTAAACCTACCTACGTACGGACAAGAAAAAATACAGAGATGTTATTTAGCAATAAATTGGTTACATTAGTTTACATTAATTAAAATCACGAGTTTTCAGATTGAGCTTTTAAGATACGTAATATCTTGAACCAGACCTTTTTTTTCTATATTTTTATCAAATCAAAATTGAAAATATGAATTGCCTAGAGTAAGACATCCTGGGAGGAATTCAAATAAAACTTTGAGATTGGATTTCTGCCTGGTGCAGAGGATACTGTGGTCAATAACTAATAATATAATAATTACTGTTTTAATTAAAAAAAAAAACTGTGTTTTCAAGTTTTTATAAGCTGTATAATTCAAGTTTTTGTTAAATTTTCCAGTTCCATTAAATTCTTTCTGATTCATTTTACCCAAGATGAATACAATTGACCTAAAAAGGCCTAAAATAAAGAATTGTTTAAATTTATCACAATTAAAAAAAAAAAATAATAATTTTTTCGTGACATTTGTTTTTTTCGAGTGGCCCGTTATGCCCCACATATCACATATTGGCCCAAAATATCATAAAAACATCATAGAGGTCATGACGGAAAATGGAAAAAAAAATTTATACCTAATTTATGAGAGGAGCCGTAATGCCCCAGGGGTCGTCGTGTACTACTCTCCTCTGAATGATTCAATTTTTTAGTTCAATTAAATTTTTTCTAATTCATTTTATCACAAATTTATCACAATTCGAAAAGAAAAACTTTTTTTTTCGTGACAATTTTTTTTTCGAGTGGTCCATTATGCCCCACATATCACATATTGGCCCAAAATATCATAAAAATATTATAGAGGTCATAACTTGACGGAAATTGAAAAAAAAAATTTTTACTTAATTTTTGAGGGGGGCCGTCGTGCCCCAGGGGGGCCTTCGTGCCCCAGGTTCCCCTACATATGTGTAATATCTATAAATATATGAAAAAATTGATGTAGGTACTCAAATGAAAGGTCTCAATGAGTGTAACATCGGGATGAGCTTATATCTTTAAAAATGTCAGTAGTTCTCAAGATAAAAGGTCGTTTCTTAATTATGTTAAATTGCACTGTACTTTCTTAACTATTGATATTTTTAAAGATATAAGCTCATTCCGATATTACACTCATCGAGAGCTTTCATTTGAGTACCCACATGCATTTTGATATATTTTTCATATATTCATATATATAAATATATAAAATATATGAAAAATTGATGTGGGTACTCAAATAAAAGCTCTCGATGAGTGTAATGTCAGGGTGAGCTTATATTTTTAAAAATGTCAATATTTCACAAGATACAAGATAATTTATTAATTATGTATCTAGAGATAGAGCATTTTCGAATGTAGCCTAAATACTTATCATCACAAATTGACTATTGATGAAAATGATATGAAACCATGAAAAGGCACAAATTCAAGTCAAGACCTTTGCATTGACAAAAAACAAAAAATTTTTTTCTTTTTCAAAATTGTAGTTTAGTGAAATTTTTTTTCAGTCATTAATCACTTATCACTATTTTTATATTTAAGTAAAACATAAAAAGTTGCTTATTCATTAAATTTTATTAAACATTATGTCTCATAAAATATTAAAATAATTAAAAAAAAATATAATTTCTTAATAGTCAGATAAAAATTCCATTAAGAGTTCTCTCAGAGTTAAGATAAAATAAAAATTTCAATTATTGAACCTATAAAAAATTTCTGTTTCACAGAACAAAACACCGCGCTCATTATTTTTTTCACGAGCTGAGTTTTAAAAGCCCGCCTCGATAACGACAAACTCACAGAGACGAATAAAATTTTATTTACAAAGAAACAATCAGAAAAATTTTCCGAGTTAAATTAACCTCGAAGTCTCGAAGAATTCTAAGCGACAAAATTTCAATTTTCTCAACGACTAAGTGTAAAATAAATAAACCCGCGATGTTAAAAAGATAAGGTGTAGTAATATATGAAAAAATCGATTTAATGTCCATTGCTGGAGCACACTCGAGTAGACTAACGCGAAATAGTTTTTTCGTTTTCTCAGCACAGCAATCTCTGTATATTGTGCTAGGATGCTTCTATAGAGGAGACTCATTATTTATCAGATTAGCAAAAGCCGAGTCGGCGTCTCCCAGCCCAACAGAACAGAATAGAATCTACTACACTCTGTACCACACTACAGAGTACAGTGCAGCATCGAGGACCGTTATTCTTAGAGGCTGCGATGGCGCGAAGTGCTTACCAAAAAAAGCAGATAAAAAAAGGCCGGCCCCCAAGTATTTTCCTCCAAGGGGGTCTTCTCTCTCCCTTTATTTATTTATTATTTAGAGTTTTCTTTTTTGACTCCTAAAAAAGCTCCGAGCCTCGGGTTCTCGCCCTTTCAATGGATCTCTTCTACTCGAGCTCGAGTGGAGAGGAAAAGGAAGAAGAAAGAAGGGGAAGGGGCTTACTACGATATTTTAAAGCGGTCATATCATACACAAGAGAAAAATACGTGGGTGCTATTCTATATGCTCGTTGACGAGCAAGCTTCTTCCTTTTTTACTCGTGTATACACAACTCTTTACTTTCCTTCTATTCCTTTCACTTCCTTTAAATAATATATTTTTCCTTACAAAACGACCCCCGCGAACAGAAAGGTAAAATAATAACAAAATGTAATATTCAAATTCATACTTTCGTGGTAACAAAAAATCCTTATATAATACCTTACTCTCATTTCGCTTTTTTGGCTGGTTAATTAAATACCACCCTGGTTTTTTTTATTGTTATTATTATCAACGTTATTCTGCTTTTTATTTGACTTGTTGTCTGCCTTCATTCATCTTGCTACTTCACTTTAATTATGTAAATCAACAATGGGCTTATTTGGATAAATATATTTATGGTAATTCTTTCCTCTGGGAATATATTATATTATTCTTATAAACATGTGCATAGTAAATAAATTTTTAACGCCTGTAGTATGCACTATCAACAGTTTGAGGTATCTTAAACTTTGTTTTGTTTAAATTTATTCAAATGTAAAAGAAAATTTTTACACTGATAAAATAAATGTTATTTTATTTGAGAAAAAAGTTTTGAACTAAGGTAAAAGCCCCAATTATTGACGCTATAAGAGACAAAGTTATGATTTCATTTTTTTTAAGCAATAAAATATAAATATCGTTGAATTTTGTTTGTGGTAATGTCTTAAGTAATGTTTTAACTAATCAATTTCTTTTTTTAAAATGATAATCAGTGATATTTAGTAATTAGTTTGAAATAATTAAATAGATGATCTGGATACACCAATTATTGACGGGTTAAAAAACTGATTAATCTAACTATTGACGTACCGTAACCCCAATTATTGACGCCCCTACTGCGCATGCGTCGAATCATTTGGGTATATTCTTATTTATCAAAACTTCATATAAAGTAATCAATATTATTGTTATTATGTTTTAATTCATAATAATTGTTCAAAACTTATTTAACACCAAAACACGCCGAGTTATTTGACAGTTAAAAGCCTTGTATATAATCGCGTAACGTATTTTATACTTAAAAAAAAGGCGTCATAGCGCTTTCGACTGGCTGTCAATATGGGATTCACCATAAAAATTATGAACTAGTTATTGACTCCCATTATTTAAATATTATAAAGCATTCAATTAATTTCGATTATTTAATTTTATAAATATTTCATATATTGTTAATTAAAAAAAAAATAGATTATATAATTACATGAAAAAATTAATTTAAACTCGGCAGTTAAATAAAATGCTTTTCTAACCAAAGTTGTTAAGAAAATAGACGCTCGTAAGCTGATTTAATGAACTGGTGCTAACTTTATTTTTTTTTAATAAATTAATATTTAATATTTTGAACTGAAAGTGATTATTTTAAATTTTTTAATTAATTGGAATTCAATAAAAATTTATTTGATCGTTATTATTATTACAGATAATTTAATATATTTAAAAATAATTTAGGGTCTCAATATTTAGACCCCCGTCAATAATTGGGGCTTTTACCTTAAAAAAATTTTTTTCAATTTTAATTTTGACAATTAAAAATTACTTAGATAATTTTCAAAATGAAGTGTTATGAAAAGAAAAAATAAAACATTAATTAACAACTCATTTATTGTAATAATAAAATTTTTTACTAAAATGAATATGGAGCAGTTAATTATCTCTACACAGTAAAAAATTTTTCGTCATTGTGTAGAGTGTTAAAATTTGTGTGTTGAATATTACACTCTAAAGTGTAAAATTTAACATTTTCATGTGTTGATTTAATGATTTAACACACTAAAATGTTAAATTCTACACACAAATTTTAACACTCTACACAATTACGAAAAAATTTTTACTGTGTATTATGACCTTAATATTTCCCAGCATTATCATAACTCTTAATGAAAATAAAACATTTATAATTTGTAATGAATTGATGAGCAATTATAATAAAACAATGTGAATTATTATACATTAAGTAATGAAAACTCAACTCGGTATCTAAAATAAAATGATAATGACGATAAGTAATGTCTTTCATATCAAGCTCGTGGCACGCTAAAAATAAATGCCCGATGAAATGTAGATCAGCAAGCTTGATAAATTTTAAACTTTCTGAGTAATATTAATCTGTTAATGGATTTGTCGTGTGTTGTCTTACTTATAAGTATATAAGTACACTCGTCGAGTTTAATAATCTGTTTGACATGATTGACACCCATAATCTGGAGCGTTATCTTGAATTTTATAAATAAAATCCCTCGGCACGATAGATTTTCTCTTTTTTTATAAAAAATTAATAACTCTTTGAGTTTGGTAAACTTTGAGCGAAATCCATTTAACGCATAAAAATTTAGTGAACAAAAGATTGATAAAAAAAAGTTTCCTCAAGAGCGCAATTGTAAAGAGTTATCTTTGTCATTTTGTCCTGGTTTTTTCTCAATGACATTTTTTCAATTTACTGTAATCTCTGTCTCGGTCCGTCTGCTGACGAGTATTCGGTGTCTCTGTTTTTCTAAAAGCACTCCTGAGTCAAAGCGAAACCGCAGGAATCATTCTTATCATTTCCCGTTTGATGTTCTAACGGAAATTAAAACTTTTCGCCGTACTTTTATTCTCTGCCTTAAAATATCCCCGCCCTTTAGTTTTTTTTTTTTTTTTTTTTTTCACGAGACACCGTTCGAAACAATCCTTTTAAAGTTACAACTTAAAATAGAATATATTTTTTTTACTAGTAACACAAATTCATTCTTTTGTTCAGAAATGAAACGTGAAAAATTATTTTATTGAAAAAAAAAATTTTTTAAATAATGACTAATATTAAAAATTTTTTTTTCGTGCGTGTTTATCTCAATCGAAAAAAATAAAAAAGATTTCTAGCATCAGCACAATTAAATATAAATAATTTATCATTAGATCATGACATTTCACATTTCATTAAGCCTAAAAAGTAAAACTAAAAATCCCAATTAGTTTTTATTGTTATTAGCATTTATCGTGAATTAAACAAATAAAAGGGGATAAATTTATTCATAGCTACTTAAATAAAATACGAGGCTATTATTCTAAACTGATAAAAATGTTTAAGTCCCAGCTCTACTACACACTGAAATTCCTATCCGAGATAGCATACAAGTCGTTAAAAAAACAAAATAAGTCTACAAATACACTTTAGATCGATAAACGTATACCTGAGATCAGAGGAGAATTTTATTATATTAAGAGACTTGACTTACTCACTGTATATAATTTAATTCTCTAACTCAAGAGTACTGACTAAATAAATCGTAAATATTTGTTTCATTTCTAAAATTATATAATCTTTAGTTCTGGAATTTTTATAATCATTTTTTCTACAATTAGTCATCACGGCTTAAGATTTTAATTTTTTATTACCTGAGATAGAAGTTACCGTTAAACTAAAAGATTAAAAATTATCAAATTTTTTATTTAAAGAATTTTAGAAATTTTTGGTAAATATTTACAAGTGGGATTAAGCATTTCAAGTTTCATTTTTTTGGACGAAATTTTTATTTGATTTTATTGATATATTTTTTTTTTTTTTTTGAAAAATATATAAAAAAATGAACAATTAAAAAAAAAACAAATTTTCAAAAAAATTTATAAATTTATTAGAAAATTGTGATACTCAACTATTTTTTTTTTAAATTGTTCGTTTTTTTATGTACTTTTCAAAAAAATATATATAAAAAATATAAAAAATAGATCAAATATAAATTTTGTCCAAAAACATAAGAGTCAAAATTTTTTCCAACTTTTGGAGGCAAAAAAGCTATCGAAATCTATATTTTTATTTCACGACATTTTTTATCATAAATCCGCCGTAAAAACAAGCAGAATCAAAAAAAAAATTTTTAAATGTTAATTTTTTACCTAAATATGGCCAAAAATACGTTTGACCCCACTTGTAAATAATTACCAAAATTAATGTTAAATTAAAAAAATATTCTAATTTATTTGAAAAATATTTTTGATAAATTTTTTACAGGGCAATTCTTTTAGTTTTTAAAATAATTCTGTTTATCGGACAATTATTGTTCATAATTTAACTCAAAAATATTTTTATCCACTTCCATAAATTTTATTCATCGCCAAGCAGAATCAAAAAAAATTTTTTAAATGTTAATTAAATAATAACCCAATTTTTAGATGTGAGGCTTTACTATTTTTCAGTCAAAACTCAATTAAAAAAAAAATTTTGATAAATTAGTTTTCAATTTTTTATGCTCAAAAAATGTAGAGTAATTTTTTGTAATTAAAATTTTTCATTATATATTTAAAAAAAAATTGAATTCGATCGAAATTCGCGTGAGTAATTTGAGTGTTAAACTTGCAATATAGATAGTGAAGAAAGACGTCGAATGGCTGACGTTAAGTATTAAGTATTAGGATGTGAAAAGGCATTAGATAGTCCATAATACATGTATGGTAGAGAGTTATTTCGTTAAAAGTTTCCTGCTGATAACCTGGATTCCGATAGAGGCAATAAATCCCCCGATGTCTACGATGCATTTTCGTGTAATATATGAGGCCCCAATATATACATATACAATTTCTGCCGTAAACATCCACTTTCGCCCGCGAAAACGAATGGACATAAACCATATACGGATAAGAAGTACATAATAGGATTTATATATTTATATTTATTTTTATAACACATATGTGTGAAATAAAGGCGATTGTGCTTGGGTTAGGGTAGAATAAAGTGTAGAGTGTAAATGTAGATGTAAATGTAAGGTATATAAGTTTAAAACCGTGAGGAATGTCCGACTCCTGGCGGAAACAAACGAGACAGCTCACTGACGAATTATCTTTCCGACCACTTACGACCTTCTGTCTACCCGGTCTACCCTTACTCTTGGTTCTCTACGACGGAAGCTCGTAAAAGCAGTTCTCTACTTACTAAAACCTACCTCTTACTCTACTCAGTACGTCTTAAATATATTTATTTTGTTTTTTTTTTGATTTTTATTTTTATACTCCATCAGTAAGAACAAAACAAGCTAATAAAAACATATCTCATCTAGCAGCGCCGCGAACCCATTACGACACACGAGTCCATTATGTCGACTAAATTAGTGACCAATAAAAAGGTTAATGTGATAATATAAAATATTTTTATTGTTTGTCATTGTGGGTTCTAAAGTTTGAACAACCTGGAAAAGCCAAGGGCACACCTTTAGTGCTAAACGCTTCAGTAATAAAAATAAATTTAAAACGATTATTTTTCTCTTGTCCTTTTATTGCTTTTTTCGGAATTTACTGAGATACCGCGGAATTTTTTCACGGAAGTCATTCGTATTTCCTTTGATGTACTTCTTGTAAGTTTTTCTGGAGAATTTTAAAGAAGATATCTGTGATTCATATCTTTGATGATTAATTTTGAAATCAATTTTCGAACTATAAAAAAAAAGATTTGAACATTTATAATTATCTATATTATTAAGAGAATAAGCAAAATTTTGCGGCCAGTGTATTTATATGATAAAATGGGTTTTTATTGTTAAATTTGGTATCGTTGGTAAAGTCTTGACTTGAATTTGAGCCTTTTCAAGGTTTCATATCATTCTCACCGACAGTCTATTTATTATGATAAGTATTTAGGCAGCATTCGAAAATGCTCTATCTCTAGATACATAATTAAGAAATGACCTTGTATCTTGAGAACTATTGACGTTTTTAAAGATATAAGCTCATCTCGATGTTACATTCATCGAGACCTTTCATTTGAGTACCTACATCAATATTGCATATATTTTATATATTTATATATATGTACATATGAAAATGCATGTGGGTATTCAAATGAAAGCTCTTGATGAATGCAACATCAGGATGAGCTTATATCTTTAAAAATCTCAATATTTAAGAAATTACAGTGCAATTTAACATAATTAAGAAAGATCTTGTATCTTGAGAACTATTAACATTTTTAAAGATATAAGCTCATCCCGATGTTACACTCATCAAGACCTTTCATTTAAGTACCCACATCAATTTTTCATATATTTATATTTATGTATATATGAAAAATATGTAAAAATGCATGTGCACTGATAAAAAAATTGACTTGACTCAAGACCCAAACTCTTGAACCAAGAATACCATTTTGAAGAAAATGATTTTCTTGAGTCAAGAGAATAAATTCTTGAGCTAAGAAATTATTCTTGGTCTAAGAAAATTTTCTTGAGTCAAGAATTTATTCTCTTGACTCAAGAAAATCATTTTCTTCAAAATGGAATTCTTGGTTCAAGAGTTTGACTCTTGAGTCAAGTCAATTTTTTTATCAGTGTGGGTACTCAAATGAAAGCTCTTGATGAGTGTAACATCGGGATGAGCATATAGCTTTAAAAATGTCAATAGTTAAAATAGTACAGTGCAATTTAAAATAATTAAGAAACGATCTTGGATCTCGTGAACTATTGACATTTTTAAAGATATAATCTCATCCCGATGTTACACTCATCAAGACCTTTCATTTGAGTACCCACATCAATTTTTCATATATTTTATATATTTATATATATTAATATATGAAAAATATATCAAAATGCATGTGGGTATTCAAATGAAAGCTCTTGATAAGTATAACATCGGGATGAGCTTATATCTTAAAAAATGTCAATATTTAATAAAGTACAGTGCAATTTAACAAAAGTTATTATTTAATACAGCAAAATTTTATTTATTTATAATTCACAAGTCACGGCAGTCACATAGGTTGCTAGTTCTATCTTTAATTTGATACTTTTTTATCATTTTAAATGTTTAGTCAAAAAAAATTCCACCGAGCCATAATTTTGTTATAAAATATTTCTATCCTCTATAAAGTTCAGATAACTATTGATGGTTGTTTACTTTTTCTAATCAACAATCATAAAACTTTTAAGTGTAAAAATAATTCATATTGCACTATCGCGAGTAAATCGGTCAAAAATGTAAACTTATAAGCAAACTTGAGGGGTGTAAAAATAATCTGATGGCTAATGAAATTTAAAAGCACTAATAAAAAAATTTATAAATATTTTATATTGACAATAGACTCTAGAGTCTAGAGTAAAGAGTATAGAATATAATGTACAAGCATAAAGTATACATGGAGATATCATGCGGTGTCGAGCGTTATATAAATAAGTATTGCATTTACCTGTCAGCTGAAAGTTGGAGCAGGTTGACGACGAGTCAGTTGACGAAGACCACGTCTAGGTTTTGCGAAAGGTAGAAAGAGAGAAAGAGAAAGAGAAAATGAAAATGAAAATGTGGGAGACGGAGAATGGAGCGCAAGAGTAGTGGGTGAAAGAGGCAACGGGTAGTTGGAATGGGGTATGGGGTAAATATGCGATAACTTGGCGTCCGCTTATAAATCCCACGGCGCTCACGGTGACAGGTCACGCAGCAGTACCGGCGTCACCGTTTTATTTTATATATACATATATTATTTCAATGTGTGTACTTCCACCAACACACTTTGCTAATACAACTAGCCGAGAGAGAAAGAGAGAGTTTAGATCGCAACTGGGTTCAATTTACCCCTTATCCGACGTACGACCTCAACCTACTCACTCTACTCGGGGTTATACAGCACACGAGCCACAGGCTAGAGACTGCTCTCTACTCCTATCCTCTCTATATGTATATACTTCTTGTGTGTATATAATACGCGAATATAAAAACGGTAAATTCATGAGTCGAGAATTTTAGTACAAATTCGCTCGCTACACTATACACTATATCGAGAGAAAGAGAACGTTATCACGGCACACGATACGTACGTACCCCCATGGCACATATATATTGCGAATTGCATTTGTACTTTTTGTCGGGCTTTATAATATTTTTATTTTAATTTCATATGCGTAAATAATATGCTTTTGACACCACACTCCAGATATGTATTCACGAATCAAGAGTCAGGGTATAAAAACTAAAAATACGAGTTCAGGGTACTATACGCGGTTTTGTTTTTTTCTGTATTTAGAGACGGTAAAGCGCCAAAGTTTATGTGTTTGTTTTTAAAGATAAAGTTACTTTATGCTACCCTATGACGAGTGATAGAGTTTTGCTAGTTGATAGTTTTTTTTTGCGCTTCGCTGTTTGCTTTTTTTGCTGAGTTAAAATATGGGTATCTATTTATTTCATATTTTTTTAATATTATAGATTAAATATTGAAAACTTGAGGAGTTTATTTACTTACACAGAAAAAAAATGTTCTTGTATCGAGCATATCGGCTACCCAATTTCAAAACACAGTAACTGACAATTTTAAGATTTTTAAAAATTTTTCTTGTTAAAAAATGTGTGCCTAATTGATAAAAAATTTGATTCATGAATAGAAAATACTTGAATATAAATATTTTTGAGAAAAAATACTTGAAATCAAGGTCTTAAAGTTACAAGAAATGCAGCAATACTAAAAAAAAATCAGGTATAAAAATTTTGCAGTTACTGTGTTTTAAAATTGGGCAGCCAATATAATTTTGAAAAACTTAATTTTCTTGATTTGAGTTGAAAAATTCTTGATTTAAAGAAATTTTACTTGATTCAAGAATTTTTCGTCTAAATTCATGACAATTATCCTCTTCAAAATTATATTCTTAGTTCGAGAATTTTTCTCTTGAATCAAGTTAATTTTTTTTCAGTGTACAATTGTTATACTATTTTTTTTTAGATAGATTTTTTGTCCTGAGTTTTTTATGTAGGTTATAAATTCTTGAAAAAATTTATTTTAGGAAGTATTTCTTGATATATGTGAATAATATGTAAAAATATATTAAATTTGTGGGAAGAATATATTTTTAATATTTAATTTTTGTATAAATTTCATAAATTTTTAAGAAATATATTTTTACACAGAAAAAATTAATTTTTGAGCTAAAAATAAAATTTTCTCGCTTAAAAAAAATTTTTGTTTTTGTAGGAATAATTAAAAGAAAAGGAAACAATTTTATTTATTTTTTAACTATTTAATTTTATTTAAATACCATTAATTAACTAGAGCAGGAATAATTATTTTTGGTTTATATGAATTTAGACGAAAATTTAATTATCCAGATCTGAAATAAGTTAATTAAAGAACTGTCACAGCATGTCAAATTTAAAAAGAAAATTTATATGTATATTTTTAGCGTGATTTTAATTAAAATATCTGGAGTTAATTTAAAAATTTGATGACTAAAGTCACGTTTAATTAAAGAATAACATAAACTTCAATAGTTAAAATTAAAAAAGGACTTGAATATAAATGCATCGACCCAAAATTGTAAGTTTAAATTTAGTCATTGCGAGAAAATAAATTACTCGAGTTCGAGAGTAACTAATTCAACACTAAGCATTATATGTATATTAAAAAAGAGATTTATTGGATTTACAGAGGTTGGATTAATAACCCGCGAACATACGGGCAACAATAATGAAAATCTATTTTTATTACACTTGGGAGTATTAGCCGGAAATATCTGATGTTTCTGTCGTCGAAGAAATGGAACAAAAAAGTATAAAGTTTGTTACAGATGATCGTGTAATATCTACAGTAGTGAGTCTGGGGTTTGGCTAGCACACCAGTCGCACTCGTCTACGTCTGCTTAGTATACTATCCATGATATGAGCAGAGCAGAGCAGAGTAGAGGGTGTGACATATTAGTAAAGAACGAGAACTGTCATCAGAATCATGTTTCAAGCGCAGATACAACGCAGATGTTTTTCGCCAGGAAGTTCACACCCGTATTCACAGCGATAAATAATCCTAACACAACACTGCGGCAAACATTAATGAGAAAACTGTCTCACTTCTGTTATCTCCTCGCTAATATGCCAGTAATAAAGATTGCATTAAATTAAATGGAATGAAATGTAAAAACTCGGGTGACCAGAAGCCCAGACGTTGAATTAATCCGATCTAATAAATTGAAACTGATGATTATAATTACGATTAATTCAAAAACTCTGGCTGGCATCAGCTGCGTGTAATATTATTTTTATATTGCCACATTACTACCGAAGTTTGCTCGAGCCAGTAGGGAACATTCATATATTTTATACACCCGTAAATATTTTATGATCCATTTACTCCAATGTATAAATTGCGGTCACTAATATAAATGATTTATTGATCTGTAAAAGCTCTGATGGTCAGAAACTCGACATATGTGATTGCGTATTACATTATTAAAAAATTATTTCTGCATCAAGTGACCTGCATTCTGCCCAGAGTATTTAATTTTGTATTATTTTTTTTTTTAATTATTGATGATTATATAGAAAGTCAAAAATTCGGTAATCAAATAACTCGACTGTAAAATCGGATTGTACTGTGAGATGACAAAAAATATAAATTTAGCAACATGACACGGAATTCCAAAATTGGGTTAACGAATTTAACTCGATAACTATGTCAGTAACAATGTGCCGGTCCAGCTTCCCACTGATACGTTTTAAATATTCACGTTTATAATTTCAATTTTATTTTATCGATAACATTCATTGCCTTCGATCGCAATATATTTTTCGGTGCTGATAAATTTTAGCGTTTTATTGGCTCTCAATTACATTCTTGCCAATTATAAAATGGATTTAATAAGTTTTAAAAAAGTTTTTATTTTATATTTTTTACAATTATTAATTTTTGACTAATTTTTAAATTTTTTAAACCTAAAAAATTAACATTTGTACACATCAGTAAAGATTTTGTATCATTGCGTTAAAAAACTTAGTGTTAAAAATTTTTTTGTTGAACATTTAACACTTTTATGCATAAATTTAACATTTATTCTGTTAAATCAACACGAAAAAATGTTAAATATTTAACATAAAAATTTTCAACACAAAATTTTTTACTGTGTACTATATGAAATTCAATTGAGTATTGTAATAGCATCAAGATTAGTAATTTTAAAATAAATTAACTTTGATTTTATTATTAGTAAAAAAAAAATTTTGAAAAATCCAAAAGTGCACGACTCATAATGCTCATTTAATTATGAAATATTAATAAAATAAAGAATGTGAAAAAAAAATTTATAAAACAGCTAAAATAGCACGATAATGCCCAAGCGCCTCTAGTGGGATTAATGTACACAATAGGGTGTGCCAAAATGTAACTTCCTTGATGGACCTCTTAAAATTGGAATTTTGAGTTCTGCTTTTAACAGGAGTTGTGTTTGAGCATTTTCTGTCATATTTTGAGCGTTAAGAATTTATTTGGTTTTTATAGAATTTGTCAACAGGAGTTTTGTTCGGCCATTTTTGCTGGAATTTCAAAATTTAAAAATTTGGTCGAACAAAACTCCTGTTAAAAAATTCTATAAAAATTAAATAAATCCTTAACGCTCAAAATATGTCAGGAAATGCCCAAATACAACTCCTGTTAAAAGCAGAACTCAAAATTCCAATTTTAAGAGGTCCATCAAGGAAGTTACATTTTGGCACACCCTAGTACACAATATATATAGTTCTACAGTCTCCGGGTTTTTGTTTTATTTTATTAATTGTACATAAACGACACTGAATTACTTAGCCATTCGCATTCGGTGACCTAAAATTCTCTCAAAGAATTAAAAAAAAAAAAAATTTAACTGAATTAATGCATTTTTTCGCTAGTTAAAATGTTTTCAGAGTTTCATACCTGACGGACAGGAAAATTTTTGGGACTATTTAGATATTTTTTTCCGTTTCTATTGTACTAAATCAATTTTTGAAAAGTGTCAAATTAATCTCCATTAAATTATCTTGACAATAGTATGCAAAATATTTTGATTCCGTGAACTAACAAGACTATAATAATAAAAATAGGTGCCGAAATAGGGCGAAAAAAATTTTTCGATCGTAAAGCACTCTCTGATGCTTCGCATCATGAGTCGTGCAATAATAAAATTAAGTAATACTTTCACAGTCAAAATATCTAACCAAAACCTAAAAAACATCCATTTTCCAAAGAAAGACAATAAATAGCTAAAACTAAAATAAGAGAATCACGTAAAATAATAAAACGATAACGTGTATGTGACAAGATATTCACGTGTACGGTAGAACTGTTGTAAGGGCAGCTTGTTTGTCCACTCTGATGCTCTTATACATTCATAAGCTCACACAAGTTGGCAGGTCATAAACTTTAATAAAACGAGCTGGTAAACTAGCATACAGCATAGTACATACACCAGCCAGCGTTCTGGTCTCAAACAAAACTAAACAATGGTACACACGAAACGTCAGCTGCGCTATCTTTATCTCTGTAATGGTGTCTAGCGCATAACACGGTACTAGTAGTACACCCAGGACTAGCATTTGCCTTTTGAAGCTCGCGACCCTTAGCCTGTTGGTGGTAGTTCCGTAATAAAGAAAAAGCGAAAGATTAGAGATTGATGAATAGCCGCGTTCATGTATTTATCCTTATATTTATATTTATACTTTTGTATAAATAAATGTGTCGGATGTGGGGTGTAGAGTACGTGAGCTGAAATGATGGAGAATGAAACAAAATCAGAGAACTCACATGGTGGCACGGCAATCAAGCAATAAAGGGAAAGTACTCTTATCTTAACGAGCGATTGTGTATATTTGGGGAAAGGGAGTACCCAAGCTGATCGTCGACGTATATCCAAGAGCTGGTACAAGAGAATAAACCAAGCATGAGGGGATGATACGTCAGGGAGTTCGGTTTGACGTGCATCAAGCTAAAAGTCATATGTGCTGGGTGGTATCAAGAGGGTGTGTGCTAGTCACTAGTCACTAGTCGCCAGTTGAGCAGAGACTAGCTGATATGCTTGGGACATGCTCCCAGTCTAGTACAGTCCCTATACTCCGCTGTCGACGAAAGCTTGACGGACATGCTGCACATATGGGTGTACTAGCTATCATACGTGAGTGTGTGGACGCGAATGTGTATAAATATCATATCCCAGTCCCGGCAGATGAGTTATCTAGACATCATACGTACACAGGAGAGAAATACCTCTCTTGATTTATGGAGCAATTGCAGATTGCAGCTTAGCAGATCAACGATCAACCTTTTCCCCTCTACGCTACTCTACTCTGCTGCTTATTCGCTCGGGTCTCTGGTGAATGAAAATGCTTCATGAAAATTCAATTGATCGATATATGGTGTATGGTATGGTATGGTATGGTATTATACACTACAGGCGTGTGTAGGTCGGTGAGCACAGAGGAAAAATCTCGAAAATTCAGTACAATTTAAAATTCAAGTGAATCACTATCGCCAACTGTTCGACGCCCATTTTAACCTTAACTACACTTCACATTTACATTTATATTTATATATAGGTGTATGGGGGTATGGAGAGTCGAGATGGTGATGTAGATGTACATGTGAAAATTCACGCTCCAATCGACTCGGAGATTTATCGAAATTTATTCGATGCCGAGTTTCAATACGCGATTTTATGGGTCAGATAAATTTGGTAAATCGTTAAAATCGTGGGGATATAACTAAGCTAAATACGAGTTCTCGCATACGATTACAATGAATTTTGAGGGAGGGGGGAGTAATCATTGCGAGTGCTATTCAATGATTTCAAAGGGAATCATTATAAATCGGGATAGGTTCATTCGCTGAATTCATTCATTTATGAATTTTTTTTTGTCATTAAAATCATGAGTATTGATGAGATGATCATTTTGTTGGGTCAATGATTATTATTTTCTATATATTTATAGTAAAATTAGTAAGGCTATAAATACATTTATTAATTTATTTATTGGAGATATTTATAAAAATTTAAGTAAGCGATGAAAAAAATTAAAAATGATTATTAATTCAATTTAATAAACAATTTTTTTATATTTATGAAAAAATAATAAGCTTTATTATTAAACTAAAGCGAAGTAAACGAAAAAAAGAATTTTAATTAAATTTGTTATTATTATAATATAAGATATTATAATAATACATTTCGAGCAACCTTGCAGTCACTTTGTGACTACCGTGGCTTGTAAACTGTAAATATATAAAATTTTGCTTTATTAAGTAATGACTTTTGTTAAACTGCACTACTTTTTTATATATTGACGTTTTTAAAGATATACGCTCATCCCGGTGTTACACTCATCAAGAGCTTTTATTTGAATACCCACATGCATTTTGATATATTTTTCATATATACATATATATAATAAGGTACCCGCGGGTAATAAGGCCTGTCGGGTAATAAGGCCTAAGTGACAGAAATGATATTTAAAATAACCACTTCCGCTAAAGGCTTCTCTAGTAGAAGCGTCTAGCATAGAAATGTCGCTACAAGTTTATAGTCCCGATACAACGTTCCCTCTGTCTTCTATATTTCATCATCTGTCATATGCTAAAGTAGCGCAAAAGAATTTCTAAAAAACGGTTTGAGTAAATGGTAAACATTTTTTATAATTTTATATTTAATAATTTAAAATGATTGTTCTAATTTTTATTGGCCTTATTACCCTACCGTAATAAAATAAGGCCGATTAGCAAGGTTTTTGAAAAAATTTAATTTTGTGTATGTTTATGGTGAAAATTACCATTACTCTATTATATTTTATGGCTAATGTATTAATATAAAACTTAATGACACATTTCAATAATGAAATGCAATATTTTCGATTTTTTTCAAAATTTCCCTTAACTAGGCCTTATTACCCGCTGGTACCTTATATATATATATATATATATATATATATATATATATATATATATATATATATATATATTAAAAATTGATGTGGGTACTTAAATGAAAGGTCTTGATGAGTGTAACATCAGGATGAGCTAATATCTTTAAAAATATCAATAGTTTACAAGATACACGGTCATTTCTTAATTATGTATCTAGAGATAGAGCAATTTCGAATGCAGCTTAAATACTTATCATCATAAATTGACTATTGGTGAGAATGACATGAAACCTTAAAAAGGCACAACTTCAGGTCAAGAGCTTTCCAACGATATCAAATTTAACCATAAAAGCCCATTTTATCATATAAATACACTGGCCACAAAAGTTTGCCTATTCTCTTAATAATATAGATTACTTTTAGTAATAATAAACTATTACTAAAAAAATAGTTTTAAAATTTATTAAAAATAATATTATTTACAATTTTATAAAAAACGAGAATATGTAATGATAAATGTTACTATTTTTCTCCGTGGTTAAATTAGTGTGATAAATTATAAAAATAAAAGTCTGATATTTGTCTGGTTTGACTTTTCATAAGTATTAGCCAGCGGCAAAGTTTAACTAAAGCTGTAATGTTGGATACATAATATATAAAATGAAAAAACATGAATGAGAGATGATGAAACAGAAGGTAAAATAAAACGGTTTTTACAACGGATGAGTAGAAGAGACTCGACTGTTATCATTCTTATTCTATATTACAATGTGGAATAAGAGTTAGATTACATCCAGACAGAGCTAGAGGTCTGGTCTCACCTAGAAAAGAAGCTGAGGGTAGATGCATGCAGCGGCTTTATCATTCACATTCAGACTCAGACTACCCCGCAGGAAAGAGGCAAGGGTTTTTGCCCGGAGTCAGATGGGAGTATTCCACGATTCGAGCTGTGCAGCATACTGCTCCCTTCGAATATATATTTTTCTTGCCTCAACTGGATGGAAGCTACGGTGTTAAATTAATCGAATTTAATTCAACTAAACGAAAACCAGATGGGATTGCTGGAGGCGCGAGCGTGCGGAACGGATGCGAAACGAGTAAAGTTTCAAAAGTAACCAGAGGAGTATGCCCAATTCGATGAATAGACACTCAGCGCCGAGAATAATGTGCTTTTTTGTTTACTTTTTCCCATTGTTGCGCCTGCTATTGAGCTTTATTGAGAAATAATTGGAAATTTGTTAATTAATGAACACTCCAACTATTGTTATTATTAATCATATTTTCCGCTTTCAGTCAAGTTCGAATTTTCATTTTCCTCCAAGCGAAAAGATTGTTTCATTTTTTGACGAGCTAAAAGGTTTTGTAACTTATACATTTTATATTCGCGTAAGCATGTTTCATTAATGTTACATAAAATCCTTTTAAAATTTATTGTGAAAATAATATTCAGCTTTTTTTTTGTTACACAATATTAAAATTTTTATAACACTCAGAAATTATGTAATATATTTTTGAACTTTACTAAAAATTTAAAAAGTTTTATTGGTTTGAAAATTTTAGCAGAAAAAAATTTTTTATTCAATTTCCAATTTTCCGTGGATTAAAAATAAAAATTAATTGTCATTTTTCAGCATGATAAATTTAATAAAAGTTCTTTATACATCTGTTTAATTTGAAAATTTTCAAGTCATCTGTAAAAACTAATTTTTTATGAATTGTTCTTTTTAAAAATAATATACCAAAATGACTTGAATTTTTTTTGTCTATAAATATAACACAAATTTCAGGGAGATCTTTAATATTAAAGTCACTCTCATTTCATAATAAAATTTTTCACAAACAAAGAAAATGAAATTATAAATTAGGATATTTTTTTACTCCATACAATTATTCTAAAAAAAAGAAAACATTTGAGAATGACTTGAATTTCTGTCGAAAAACATTACATAAATTTCAAGAGAGTCAAAAATATGACATTAAACTAGCAGTCATTTGATTATTCTTTAGTTTCTTTTTAACAAATAAATTTGTTCCAAAAAATTATTTTTGAAAAATTGCATTTTTTATTTTTTAGAATTTCTACATGTCAATTTTTTTTGCACTAATTTATTTCTTAAAAAAATTTTAAAAATGATTAAATATTTGCTACTTTAATTTTCATGTCAAAAATATTAAAGTCACTTACTTGTTTTTTCTAAAAGTTCAAAAAATGAACTCTACAATTAAAAAATTCATGCAAAATAAAAGAGTCAGTCGGTCTTAATAAATTAGTATGTAACAGAGTCATTACTGTATAGCAAAGTGTCAGAGTTTTAAAACGTCTATCACCCCGAGCAACCTAAATCCATCCCAGCGGAGTGTTTTACCCGTACTCCGTAGTTTGATATCATGGTTCTCGATTTAGATCACTCGTGAATAGGTGATTACGGTTGACGTGCTCACGCAATCGCTCACGAGAATAAACCGAGTGGTATTGGGTAGGAGTACCAGCTCATCAATAAAGATCCAGGTACGCGTGCCCTACGCCCACACAAACAAACAGTATATTAAGCATCGATAACCGTAAGCAAGCCCCGGAAATCCGTGATTCCAAAACTATGAAGGGCAAACTGTGTTAGTCCGTATTCCCGGTGCCCAAAAAGTCTCCTCTACACTGATAGAAGGATTTAGTTCTATTTAATAAGATTTAGTAACAGATACTAAATGATTTAGTAACAAATCTTTCATTACCAAATATTTAGTAATAGGTACTAAATCATTTATTAAAGCTCATTTAGTTTCCACCAAATAAATATTTAGTAGTATTTAACAAATTATTTATTGCTACTCAATAAATCGTTTATTGGTATCAAAGAAATTAATTTTTTAGCTAATTTTAGCGTATAACCTAACTTTTTAACTTAAAATAAATAAAAATAATCAAAATAAATAATTTTAAGAAATATTTAGTACCTGTTACTAAATATTATTTTGTGGAACTAAATATTTATTTCCATGTAATAAGGCTTTGTTCATATAAAGAAATCATTTATTAAACTGTAACAAATATTATTGATGGGTACACTGATTTCTATCAGAAGGATTTATTAACTATTAATAATTTAATTTATTTGAAGACAATTAATTAATTTATTAAATTTTAATAAATATTTTTTAACATTCAATAAATATTTATTTGGGAGGAAAGTACATTTATTAAAAGTTAATAAGTTTTTATTAACAGTTAACAAATATTTATTAACAGTTAATAAATATTTTGTTGAGTGAATTTATTTCGCTTGTAATGTTATGTGATATGAAGATTGCTTGTAAACAAAAATCATCTTTATAAATTATTTGCATTAATTATATTACATTATAATAATGTTTATTGTAAAATACTAAATTCTATCACAGCTCATAATTATCTTTTATATTTTTAGATATTAAAAACGTTAATTTATTTAGTGAACTTAATTATTATCATGTCTTCCAGCTATAGGGTTATAAAAAGTGTCAAAAGAAAATTGCTATTTTTGCTTGTTATTTTAAATAAATATTTATTAACATTTATTAAATTGTATTTAATAAATAATTTATTAACTGTTTATAAATATTTATTAAATCCTATGATGTTAAAAAATCATTTATTAACAGTTAATAAAGCTTATTAAATATAAACAAATCCTTTTATCAGTGTACAAAATATTTGTTTTTCCCAAATAAATGAATAAAAATTTTGTTACTAAATCAGTTTAGTACTCCGTATTAAATCCTTCTATCAGTGTATCTTCTTCTATCTATATATCCGACACAGCGCTGCATATTTGATATAATATAATTAATTACTTTGAAGCGGTGGATGTAAATTGACAAAACAACTCTCGGCGGACATAAATAATATACCTAATACAAATAATACAAGAACATTCTATACAGTTGGTCAATAAACTTACAAGTCAAGGAACGCCGGTTCGATTACCGGAAGAAGCAGTTAGGTTAGTTTGTCCGATGAGGGTCGATCGAGTTAACGTATAACGTATAACAACTACATACATAGAGTACACGAATAGAAGCCGGATGACAAATAACAGATGAGCTTTTGGAATGCTGCACACGTACTCTGCTCTTCTTCTTCCTTCTATTCATTCCACTCGATTCATCTTTCTTACTCCTCACAAGAATCCTTTTCTTCATCTCCATCTCCACCTTCTATTCCTCTTGGTCTGTTCATATAAATGTACAACTAGTACAGATCGAAGGACTCAAACTCATCTGGGCTCGTTCCTTCAGGCAGTATCTGAACAACCAGGACGACGACAAGTCACTGTTGCTTCGCCGTCTAGTTCTGAGGGTGATTTAAGACCCGAGGTTTCCTCCGATATTATTCTTTACTAAGTTCCACATCTAATCTTACCAATGCCTTTGGGTTCACACAATCCAACAGTGCACTTCTGTTACTGTTATTATTGTTATTATGTTGCCTTGCTGTTACTTCGACGACGAATACTCCAAGTCAAATCTAATCGTTAAATTCATTCCGGATGTCTTTAAGGTAACTTGGATTCAAGACATTGTATACTAGTTTCAACTTGGGACTTTGTTTCGTTGGTTATTATTTTGTACTAAAACTTTATGATACTTAAATTGATGGACATTTAAAAATTTTAAGAGGGAATACCTTGAAAAATTAAAAAAAAAATCAAATGTTTTTATACAAAATATTAAATATTAAAAAAAATTTTATCGAATCTATTTTCAAAAATGCATTACTTAGTTTTTGTTAAGTAATAATTAAAAAAAATACTTTAAATAAAATTTATTAATCATTAATTAGCAACCTTGGAGTCACTATGTGACTGCAGTGACTTGTGAATTAAAAAAAATTAAAATTTTGCTTTTTTAAATGATGAATTTTGTTAAATTGCACTGTACTTTCTCAATTATTGACATTTTTAAAGATATAAGCTCATCCCGATGTTACACTCATCAAGAGCTTTCATCTGAGTACCCACATGCATTTTGATATATTTTTCATGTATACATATATATAATATATATAAATATATGAAAAATTGATGTGGGTACTTAAATGAAAGGTCTTGATGAGAGTAACATCAGGATGAGCTTATATCTTTAAAAATATCAATAGTTTACAAGATACACGGTTCGAATGTAGCTTAAATACTTATCATCATAAATTGACTATTGGTGAGAATGACATGAAACCTTAAAAAGGCACAACTTCAGGTTAAGAGCTTTCCAACGATATCAAATTTAACCATAAAAACCCATTTTATCATATAAATACACTGGCCACAAAAGTTTGCTTATTCTCTTAATAATATAGATTATTTGAAAAATTAAAAAATTCCGTAAATTAATTAAAATAAAATTTAATTTATTTAAAAATAAATTAAATTGATGGATTTTTCATAGAATTAATTATTAAATCAAAAATTAAATATCCAAAAATTGCATTTTTAAAACCCTATTACTGACTTTAGTACAGTAAAACTTCTCCAGAAACTAGAAAAAAAATCAAAACATTCTTCAGAGCTTCAAATTAAATTAAATTTAGATGACAAACTCCCATCCTTGGTTACTGTATAAAAATTTAGTCTTTCATGAAAAGAAAGCATCAGTTGTGTATTTTTGTTTTGACACAGCGACGGCGAGAATGCAAATTAGGGTTATAAATTAAAGAGCTGAGTAGAAGGTTTGTTAGACAGACGACATATTGGTTGGTTTAATAACCAAAGATCTTTAGTCTCAGTCTCAGTCAAGTTATCCAATCTTGGGGTTTTAAAAAAGTCTTTAGTCCAAGTAACTTGTCTTGTTTTTGTTCTTGTTCTTGCTCTTGTTCTTGATCTCCTTCTTTTATTTATTTTTGTTTCATTTTTATCCAGTCTCAGTCTCATAGCCGGCTTGTTTCAAACTTTAGTTGTTTTAGCGTTACAAGTGAAGATGAGCCTACATAATGTACTGCAGAGACGAGCGCACGTGCTTCACACCCGTCGCTTGTTCATTACTATGACGCAGACTCTCAAACTCGCCCGCAATGTCCTTTTATCTTTAAACAACGCCGAGGATATTATATATTATATGAAATTTTTTACATCCTGCTCGAAACTTTTATTTAAGTCATTTAGGAGTCCAATTTTTATTTAGCCTCATTCTATTTATGTCCACCCGTTCAATATAATAAAAGCGGATATTTTTTTCTTCTCTTTATTTATTCAATCTCCATAAATCGAAAAAATACATCCATAAAAAAGATAGATGATGCGATCAGATTTCTTTGTAAATAACAATATTTAATAATCGAGCAAAAAGAAAATTTAAATTTTTACGGTATCACTTTTTTACTTCCCTGTAATTTATCTTTTCAATAAAAAATATTCGTAAAATATTATTTGTGATAAATAATACCCAGAATGTAAGGTTCTGTCCTATTTTTTTTTTTTTTTTTTTTTTTTTTATAAATCCGAGAAATATGACAAATTTCTATAGTGAAAGATTGAAAAATAAATAGTAATTGTTTTTTTTTTACAATCCAATAGTTATTTTAGCACAAAAAAAATTAAAATTAATATTTTTTTTAAATAAAAAAATTTATTTTAGAAAAAAAATTCATCATTTTTATCTATAGAATAATTAAAATTTTTTTTTTGACTAACTTTAGAAAAAAAAAATATGATTGTCCAAAAAAATTAAAGTATTATAAACTCAACTCCAAAAAAATCACTTAATAAATATCTGACCATAATTTAAACCTTGTTTTTAATAAGAAAAAAAAATAATTCCCCCCATTTTTTAAATTGTCACTTTCAATAAGGGAGATTAAAAAAATCTCTCTTTACCCCCATAAAAAAAAATATATGTCGAAGTACATAAAAAATATATTTTAAATATTTTAAAAATCTATAAATTATGTATAGTTAATATATTTTTAATAATTAACTTTTGGCCGATTTTCATATATATTTTATATATTTAAAATATATTTTAGATATATTCAAAATATATTTTTTTTATATTTTTAGTTATGTATTTTAAAATATATCTAAAATATATTTAAAATATATAAAATATATCGACGGTCTAATTAGCAATTTATCTCTCCTTATTTTTTAGAGGATGATTTTTCAACATTTTGATGTAGCAATAGTGCAATTATAAATTATTTGAATGATTCAAACCAAAATATTATACCATTATTAGATATTAATGATATTAAATGGTTTTTTGAAGTGACAATAAATTTTGAACTAATTGTTTTTTTTCGTACAAATGAAAGATTCTCTAAAATGGAGTTAGATAATTTGCTAATTAGAACGTCGATATATGAAAATCGGCCAAAAGTTAGTTATTAAAAATATGTTTACTATACATATTTTTTATAAATTTCGAAATATATATTTTTTTTTCATGGGAGTTGATAAGAAAAAAAAATAACCCTTCATTTTTAAAATTGTCACTTTCAATAAGGGAGATTAAAAAAATCCCTTTCTACTCCGTCACTCGTTATTCTCATTGTATAAAATTACCTTAATAAAAATCAGAACCTAAAACATGCTACTCATTTTGTCTCGTTTTCCTGCGGGACATAACAGACATATTTGCACAAGGTTCGTTATCGAGTCGCGTCCTTTTGTTTGCGCATATCTATTTGATGAATATTTAAACGGTTTAAGTGTAGTGGTAGAATATAGTATCCTATGAAATAATATTATCGAGTCGTTTGAATTCCGCGAGTAATGATAGGTAATCAAATATTTGTCATAATTTCCGATTTTCATTGAGAATCATATTATTAGCTCTCGAAATTAAATTATATTATACAATATATAATATTATTCGACTGTTTGTATGTGTTATTCGTTATTCATTAACTGTGGAGGAATATAAACAAAGAGTGCAGCGAAAGAGCCTTTAAAGAGATACTTGAGAGTGGATTCTCACCATCGGGATGCAATTCACTTGTTGGCCGATCTCACAGTATAGTTGCATATTGTTCTCCGGGACCGGCAATATCCCGATGACGTTAATGGGATTAACGAGAGGGAATATCCATGAGTGTCGGCACGATCTCTTCTCGTCGTCTTTTATCCCCCTTTAGTCCCACCTCCCCTCGGCGTTTGTCCCCTGTCCCTGTCTTTCTTCGTATCCACCCTTCAGTGATTCACGGTACGTCTTGACTGCTCGCTCTCGAGCTTCGGCTCCGAATAATTGTGGTCAATTGTCAGCAGAGAGTAAATAAAAGTTGCGATCAGGCTCTTAAAGAACGTGCAAACGCCGAGAAGAGTTTTATTTAAGATACATAAATATAGATTTTGTTTGGATTTTATTTTATTCGGGTGCACGGACAAACGAATGAGATGCGACCGAGCAAAGAGAAGACCAAAGACACGGATGCTGTCTTATTGCTAAGTCTTGAGAAGAGAAAAGAAGAGAAGAAAAGAGGACCAGGTAAAACACAACAGTTTCTTATATATTTATTTATATATTAAATTCGCGTGAGAATGTGAGTGTGTGTGTATTTATGTGTGTGTGTTGTCCAGGTACAAGACATAGACAGTACAGAGAAGCTCCAGCGGAGGAACAGTCGCGGGAAGCAGCGTGACAGTGACACATATAGGCGGCAAGGCAAACAGTGAATCGCTCGGGAGCACCTTAATTACATGGCGGCTTTTTCCTTTAACCAAGGGCTTTTACTTTTACGACTGACACGCGGAGGACAGTCCGACAGACGTACTAGAGAATCCAACAGTAACGGATTGCAAGCGTTGTTTTATACTGCTCCTCCTCCCCCTCCTTCTTCTCCTCATCTAACTCCTACTCGAAAGTTTTCTTTGTTTTTCATTATGTACTTAAACAAAGACTCCAATGTTACATTTAACCTTTTTTATATAAACACCACCCGAGTAATAAACTTTGATTAGTAACACAAATATACACGGTACACCTTAAACTTTAACGACTTGACAAGTGACGGTGAAAAAATTTTATTTCACTCACTTTTAGTTTCGCTTATTCTCTTCAACTCTCGCAAGGGATTTTTTTTCTATTTTGCTTGGAGTTTCACGATGACATAAAATTATTTTTATGTCATAAGAAATTATGATTTTAATTTTTTTTATAAATATAACGTCAAATAATACACAGTGTTTTTTTATGCTAATTAACTGGGGAATTTCCCGTATTTAATCATGTTATTTTTGAATTAATTGGTTGTATTAACAAAACTAAGAAAAATAATAGTAAATTATGATTTTATTACTCACCATTTTTTGAATCGATTGGATTTCATTTTCTTTGGTTTTTATTTCTTTTTACCTGGGAACAAAAAATGAAGAATGTTTTTTAAAAATTTTTTTTTATTAATAATAAATTTCAAGAAAATAGACTCATCAATTTAAATTGTTGGAAAACTATCGGAGAAGTTCGTGGTTAATAATAAATATTACAGTGCATATTATCAATAAATCAATACTTCTACACAATATATTTACAGATTTAATAAACCAGTCACGCAAGAATAAAATCTCGTAAAATTAGCAGGAATAGAATAGAATAAGAAAACGGGAAGTTAGAAGACCCCAGCAGGTTCAATTCCCCGATATTTAAATTCAAAAATTCTCCTATCCGCCTTAAATATAAAGTAACTTTTCTCCTAAGCTTCGGAGATGAACACATTAGCCTCTCACCCCTGATAAGTCGTGCTAGACTGTTATGTACTGGGAATCCGTGCGAACGGCAGCACGTGTTTGCACGTGACCGTCCTTTCGCAGCCAAAACCCCTACCCGCGGGCATTACATGGTATCCTGCATTGTTCCCCCGTTATAGTTATGTTCGTCGCGTCATAGTCGCGCCCTTTAAGACAACTAAACCCAAATAAATGCCCGGAGGGGCTGGAATCGCTATTGCTGTTTAATTATTCGGCATCGATAAAAAATAGCTTTTAATGGTATTAGAGGTTTTATATGCATATTTTTAATCCATGGTAATGATTTATGAAAAAATAAATTATAATTCTAGTTTAAGCAGAAAAAAAATACCGAATTTGTTTTGGAGCAAGAAATTTTGGTAATTATTTACAAGTGGTGTCCACCATTTTCATTTTCATTTTTTTGAACGAAATTTCTATTTGATTTTTTTTTGAAAAATACATTAATAAATGAACAATTTAAAAATAAAAAAGTTGATTGTCACAATTTTAACAAATTTTCAAAAAAATTTATAAATTTTTTAGAAAATTGTGAGGTTCAACTTCTTTTTTTTTTTAAATTGTTCATTTTTTTTATGTACTTTTTAAAAAATTACATATTAAAAATATCAAACAACGATAAAATAGAAATTTTATCCAAAAACTTGACAGCCAAAATTTTTTCCAATTTTTGAAGACAAAAAAGCTATCGAAATCTTCATTTTTTTTTTTTTTTCGACATTTTTTTATCATAAATGCGCCATAAAAACAAGCAGAATAAAAAAAATTAAAAAACATTAATTATTCACCTAGATATGGCCAAAAATACACAGTAAAAAATTTTGCGTCAACACATTAAAAAATTTTGTGTTAAAAATTTTTATGTTAAATATTTAACACTTTTTTGTGTCAATTTAACACTTTTTTGTGTTAATTTAACACAATAAATGTTAAATTTACATATAAAAGTGTTAAATATTTAACACAAAATTTTTTGACGTAAAATTTTTTACTATGTAGGGTGGACCCGACTTATAAATAATTACCGAAATTTTCTTGATTAAAAAAAAATTAACTCCATCTAAATTAAATTTTTCTTAACATTTTCTTGAGTCCAAAAAATTTATTCTAAAGTCAAGAATTTTTTTTTTTCAGTGTCTAAATTCTCAAAAATTTAATCTATTTACCAAAAATATCAATTACAATAATTAAAACTATGATAATAATTATATAATTGATTATATCCGTCTAGACGAAAAACGATACTGACTATTGCGTCGAAAGCTCTTTAGCATAATCGATTTTCATGATTGCCTGGATACTATGAGTGTTGGACATATACATACACATAAAATGGGCATAGAGAGAAAAAGGACGGGGATAAACCTCTAACGAATGATTACCGAGAGCGGGAGTAGGAAGTAGGATGGATATGGAGTGAAATCGAGAGAAAAGGGATGAGAAATACTCACATGATTCCACACTTTACGCAACGGTACCCGAATGAGCCGAGCCTTTACACATCGATGCTTTTCAACCCCTGGTAGACTCTGATCGGGTACACATCACATACACACGCAGGGAAAGGGAAGGGGAGGGTACTTTTGTACTCACGTTGTCATTGCCCCTCGCTGTTTAGGTGCCGTACTACCGCTTGCTTATATATATAGCTGGTTTCGATCGAATAGAACGGATGCCACGGCAATGACAATATCACTAACGAGCGATTCGGGGACCCCCAATATCGTAAATCAAATAAAAATCATCATATGTATACTACAGACTACAGACTACAGAATATAGACTGGATGAGGATGTGGAAACGTTTTACTCATCGTATGGTCCTCATTTTCCCTTCAATCTACGGACGGATTTGTATATTTGTATGGATCTTTACTCGCTAATAACAATAACACCTAATATATTAAATTACCGGATTGTATGGATGATTGAAAGCGTGGATTCGGCTCGCCAAGTATCTATAACCGATGTTGTCGACTCTCAACCCACGACACCAAAAAAATTTATTATTTTTTTGAGTTATTAGTTTATTTTTTAATATTGAAAAATTAACAATTTGATACAATTTTTCTATTTATTTGTAAAAGTAAATTGTTTTCAATTTTTTAATGTTGAAAAAATATTTTTAATTTTAAATTTAAGAATTAAGATTTTAAAAAAAATTTGGAAAATCCAAAAGTGCACGCCTCATAATCTCATTTTCTATAATAAAATTAATTAAAATAAAATACAAATACTTTTAAATCTTTCGCGCCATTGTCCACCCAGAAAAGAAAAGGTATTGCTCATGTATTGTAAACGAACCTTATTTACATAGATATAGATATACAAACGATAAGTGGATTTTTAGTTTATTGCTAATTATAAATAAATTACATTGAATTAGACCGTGATCTTCGGAAGGACTTGGTTTTAAATCATACTAAAGCGTATAAAAAATAAATGGACTTGATCAGTTAAGTTTTTCGGCAGTTATCGTGACCACGCCGGTTTTCATACATACATTTAACAGCCGGAAGTCCATGGAATAATTTTTTTAAACATTTCGTTTATTTGTTTAAGAAGCAAAATGTCTTTTAAAAATGTCATAGGTGTTGAAACTATTTTTTCCATTACATTTATATGTAAATATTGTTATCCGCTTCGCTTATGAGGCGTGCAAAAATAAAATTGTGAGACAATAATTAAAAATCGGAAAATTATTGAAGTAATTAAGCGATTAATTAAATATTTTTTGTGTTTAGTAAACGAAATTAGATCCAGGATAAAAATAAAAATAAGCATTGAAAATATAATGAACCGGGTCTATGCTCTAACTCGGTGGAGAGGCAAAAAGTAGTAAAAAATGAAATAAAAGTAAAAGGAAACCCGACAACTCGCGCGGGCTGCTGTGAGTAGTACAATGTATATGTATAGGAGGTTTTATTATTATGGAAAAAGGTATGCAGAGTGGAGAGGAATAAAGGTGTACAACAGTAAGCCGGTTGAGTTTGTTTAAAAGACAACACTCGGATGTTGATAATATAATTAGCGTTATAGACAAGTCGACAAGCGCAACGCATTTTAATATAAACATCCAACATTCTTTTAAGTTGTATTTAATTTAAACTTTCGAACACTGGATAACATGACGGTTCCAAAGCTTTGTTTCCTTTTTCAACTTTACGATATTGTTTTATTATTATTGTTTTTTATTGCATCAATTTATTTAATAATATTTATTGAACGAATTTTCATCCATGGCTTTATTTAATCAAATATGGACATATCGACAATGTAAAAGAGTAAAAAAATAAGTTATTGTAGTTTTTAATTTTTTTAGAAGTATGTACGTCAATTAACAAGTCATATTAAATTCATAATTGATACAATAGTTGATTGAATTGAAAATCAGTGTCTAAAAAGCTTCTTAAAAAAAGTTATTTTTGTTTTAAGACTCAATACTTATTACTTATAAATGTATTCTCCTCTATTGAGAAGATTCAGCAACCATGCGCCATCTGTTGGAAATTTTCAAAACTAATTTCGATCAAAAAATTATATATGGGCTTATTTGACCAATTATTAAATATTAATTGATATTTCTTAAAGTTTTTCGGTTTTACCAAATAAAAAAAAAAAATTCAACTGGTAAAAAATTCGATTAATATTCAGAAAAAAAATCTCTTAAATATTTTTTAAATGAAAAGCAGACTATTTGAAGTAATAAAAAATCTATCAATATCGAAAAAAAAAAGAATTAAAAGTTTAGCAATTACTGTGTTTTTAAATAGGACAGTCGATAAATTGCCATATAAAATTTTTTCACAAGTATTTTATAATATTTAATTTAATTTTTATTTATATCGATGAAATATTACGAGATGAGTTAGTAGAGAATAACTAGCAGAATCCGGAGTTGTGAAACAAAGTTTAGTTTGTATTAAAAATAATAGCAGTTGGTCGAGGAAATTGGGTTCAGGTTGGGGTTGGGTGCGGTTAGATATACATACAACTGAGATGAGCCACTAAAAGCCGCGATGAGATGTGCTAATGATGATCAACACGGAGAATAGGTTATAATATATAGAACAAAGCTAATACTAAAAGCGTAACACGAGGGGAAATAAAAGTACAAGGGGAAAAAATAGTAAAATGGGTTTCTCCGTACCGCTAAGTATTTTCTTTGTTAGAGAGCTCGTTTAAAGCCTGTTATATAACAATAAAATCCTAACGAGGACATTGAGGACATTTATACTCTGCCTACAAATCTTAGTCGACGAGATAAGCTTTTCTTTTTGCTTATTTTTACAAACAAAAAAAAATAAAAAATGTGAAAAGTAAATATCGAATTATTTATAGTAGATAATAGCGAAACAGCGAAACCGAAACCAGTTGGGTAAAATTGAATTCGTTTGGATGAAAATTTTATTTCAGCGGCACGCGGACTGCAATAATCGATTTCCAACGAAAAGTGTATCCAGTAATGCAAGTATATATATATGTATGTATAAATCGACATTTACAACACAATGCTCGGAGGAAGAAATCGCGATTGGAGAATGTGCCAAAATAAATGGACGCAGTAGCAGGGATGGAAAATAAAATAAAAATACTAAAGGCAACTAAGAAAGTCAAGAGATCGACAATGTTAACGCCCAACTGTCACGCAAACAGCGAGAGGTTTTGCTATCGGCAGTGCCACGTTTCTTTTTCTTTTCTCTCTTTTTATTTTTATTTTTTACTTACGAATATATATGTGGATAAGTATACACTTTATTTTTATTTTTATTTTAACATTGCCTTTCTTTTGCTTTAAAAGACATTGACTTGAGCGTAATAAATTTCGCACTCGTTATCCGAAAAATACCTTTTCGTTATTTTTATCGTCCTTTATAACGCAATAACACCCCAATATCAAATACTACTTGTATTATAGATATAACTATATTATATTTCACTATACCTACTCTCGTACTTACACATAAGTAAACTATAATATATTTTATGAAGGTACATATTTGTTAAAAGTATTTTAAAGCTAGAAAATTATTTAAAACTCGACAATTTAAATAGTCTCACTCCCACAATGGCTAGTAAAAAAGGTTCCATGATTAAATTTAAAAAAAAAAAAACAATTCAAAATAATAAATCAACGTTCTAATTAGCAAATTGTCTAACTCCATTTTAGAGAATCTTTCATTTGTATGAAATAACCATTAGTTTAGAATTTATTATCACTTTAAAAAACCATTTAAAAACCAAATATCATTAATATCTAATGGAGGTATAATATTTTTGTTTGGATCATTCAAATAATTTATAATTGGATTATTGCTACATAAAAATGTTAAAAAATCACTATCTAAAAAATAAGGAGTTAGATCAATTGCTAATTAGACCGTCGGAATGTGAAAAAAAATTATCAATTTTATTTTAACACTTATTAATAGCATTCCAACAAATATTCGTAGGACTATTCTACCCTGTTGTGCCCTTTTATCATGGATTTTGTGTGAAATTTAGCCTCGGGGATATTTTTTTTTGGGATATTTTGTCTGAGGATCAAGACGCCTGATAAAAAAAAAAGTAAAAAAATTTAACGACACACTGAATTGTTTTTTAGATAAAAGTTTATCAATTAATTCATTCATTTACATATGTGAGTATAAAAAATGAAATATGTGACAAAATTATTGTGATTATAGTAATCTTTATGACATTAGTGTGTACATTGTAATAATAACAACACTTGGAGCAAATATTTCGGTATATACGTATAATTTTTTATTATTGGCCAAGGCAAGAAGCACTCCGCGGGTTCTAAGCATGAATTTCCGCCGATAAAGCTTATCGGTGGCGTTCGTGACTTCGTAACAGAAATCTCCAGGATCTTAACTTTTCTTGGTGTATATATACATGAACAATACTTATATACACACACTCTAGCTCAATTCTTTTTACCGTCTATTTAAAACCACACCCTCAAAAGTACGCGGTGCCCCGTGGTGGACTAGTTCGCGCTCGCGGTTTTATTGATTGGCCCGACTCAGATTTCACGGGGTTTAGTCAACACTTGGAATCGCAATATATTTAACCGTCTGAAAATGAATTGCTGTTAAATCTCATACTCACCCTCTATTATACTCTTACTCTTACTCTTGTATATTTTGTGGTTTAAACTCAACTAACCGTTCCTTTTATTACAACCGTTATAACATTTTATCTTGGGATATAATTCGCGGCTATGCTCATGATTTAAGACCGCTTTTCCCGAGCCAACTATGTGTTATACAAACTAAACCCTGCCCTCCGTACCATACGATGCTTGTAATTTTATTTACTCTATTACGTTTGGTTTTACTGACCGAATTTACTTGTTACTCGTTTTTCCTTTTTTTTCGATTCTTAATAGACAAAGCTTAAAAAAAATTGAATTTTTTTTGTTGAAAATTCTAAGCCGATTACATCAAAATTTTTAATTAACTCCAATCTAAATTTAATTAAAGAAAAATCGAATTGTTAATTTATGTCGATTTTTTTATTGCAGTGGATTTAGTACAATTTTTATTAATTGAAAAAAGGTATTACTAATTTTAATAGTTTTATAGGTTTTAATTCGTGTCTTTATCCGTAATAATTCTGTCTAGAATTATTGTACTATCTTAATTAAATTTCAATGCATTTTCAAATTCAATGAGTTAATAATTTAATCATTTAATAATAATTAAAATTAATATTAAAATTATCAAAGTTAATAATTTAATAGCCAAGGCTATTATACTCTTACTTACACAGAGAAGATTAAAATTTATTTTTCATATAACCTGCATTGAAAATGTGAGTTTCAATGCCTGTTGAGCCAACCGAAACTAGACAATTTCAGACCAATGCGACTGTGCCGGGCAGGAATCAATTATTTCTTCCCGGCGGACAGAAAATGACGATTTTCTGTCCGCGAGGTGAAGTTGCAGCTTTATTTTCAATTTTATCAATTGTTTGTTTATTTTATACCTTAATAATTGTCATTCTAATCGTTAACTGTACTGACATATTATAATTCTGTTACTAAGCATAAATAAGAATGATAAAAGAAAACTTGTCAATTTACGAATAATGTTTGGTAAAAAATAAACTATTACTTATATATTATTTAAAATAAAATAAAATAATATCTGAAAAACAATTTGGTTTTGTTAAAAATAGAGGAACAAATGACGCAATAAGTTTTTTTGCCCTCCGGGCGGAAAGTGGCAACTTTCGTCCCGCTGCGCTAAACTAAGTTGCCGCTTTCCGCCTTCGTCGGACAAAAAAATAGTATACACTCCTCGGGAAGTAAATAAGAAAGCCTCAGATCACATGTTTGTTGACCTCGGCTTCGCCTCGGCCAACAATTACATGTGATCTGAGACATTTCTTACTTTACTTCCCTAGGTGTGTAATATACTATTGTTACAGAACATATTTATAAGCATTTAGATAATAATATTCCTACAATAGTAACGTTTTTGGACCTGGCAAAAGCATTTGACACAGTAAACCACAATATTCTGTTAGAAAAATTAGAAGCATATGGAATAAGAGGAGTGGTCCTGGAGTTATTAAAGAATTATCTAAGAAATAGAGCACAGTGTGTCAAAGTTAATAATGAAAAGAGTAAAAATATGAAAGTGACAGTGGGAGTACCACAAGGGACGATTTTGGGTCCTTTACTTTTTATAGTGTACATAAATGATGTCTTTGGTCTACTCCCGGACAACTCTATTGTTTCCTATGCTGATGATACTGCAGTTTTATGCTCAGGTAAAAATTGGAATGAGGTTCAAACTAAAACTATAAAGTGGTTGAAAGTACTGAACAAATGGCTATGTGTTAATCAGCTTTCTCTAAATATTGAAAAAAACCATATACATAACTTTTGGATGCTACAAAGATAGTGTACCAAAAGAGACAGAAATTTACATAGAAAATAAAAACTAAAAAGGGTAACAAATTGTAAATACTTAGGAATAGTTATAGACAGCTGTATGAAGTGGGATTGTCATATCAAAGAGTTGATAAAGAAAACCAAATACTTTATTTTTGTTTTCTATAAGCTTAGTTTAATAATGAATAAAAGAACTCTGAAAATCATTTACCAGGCCTTGATTGAAAGTGTAATTAATTATGGAATTACTGCCTGGGGTGGAGCGTATAGTAATACGTTAAACTCACTAATTACAATTCAAAATAAACTAATTAAAAAAATAAACAGTGAGGATGTATTAAATATCAGGCAATCTTTTATTATAAATTCTATTATGACATACTATAATGAATGTAAACTTAGATATAAAGATATAGTTGTAAACACAAGAAACAAGTCTATTGCAATGCCAAAGAGGAACAAAACTATTTCATGCAAGAGTGCTAGCTATGTTGCTGTGAAATTTTACAATAGGTTACCAAACAATTTAAAGATGTTAGACGGTTCTAAAAAATCTATTAAGATGAAAATAACTGAATGGTTAAAACAAAATACAGAATAAATTGAGTTAATTAGTTTTTAAGTTTTAATTGTTCAATTTTGTATGCTAATAATTTTGTCTTCATGGATATAAATTACTGTACCAGTCCTATGTACAGATGGAAATCATCTCTATAGGACAGATATTTTTGTATTGTACACTTATTATGTATTTTTTCAAATATCTGTATTTCTGGTAATAATAAATTATTATTATAATTAATTATTATTCTATTTTATTATGTTTTATAATAAAATGGTATTTTCGCTGTTCGTCTGAAACTATCTAGTTCTGGTTGGCTCCAGACATTGAAACTAGTATTTTTAATGCAACTTATATGAAAAATATAATGTGTGACGCGGGATGAAACACGATTTCAGACCGAGTGATGCCAGCCCTCGCTTCGCTCGGGCAGGCAACTTCACTCTGGTCTGAAATCGTTTTGTTTCATCCCTAGTCACACAATATACTATTTAATAACTAACTTTTGGTCGATTTTCATATATTTCAAATATATTTTAGATATATTCCAAATATATTTTTTTAATATTTTTAGCTATGTATTTTTTATGTATTTTAAGACATATCTTGAATATATTTAAAATATATTTAAAATATATAAAATATCTATGAAAATCGGCCAAAAGTTTGTTATTAAAAATATATTTACTATACATATTTTTTACATATTTCGACATATTTTTTTTTTTCATGGGGATAATAAAAATAATAACAATTTTTAATATTAAAAATTGCCAAATTTAATAAATTAAAACCAATTTTACAATGACAAAATTATACTCATATTAAAAAAATTCTTTACAGCAAACTTCTACCTGCGTCTTCAACCTAAACCTCTCAAGCGCGTATTAAATTTCACTGATCATCAACGCCAGAAGAGATTAGCAGCGATCATAAGAATGACAGGTAGGAAATGACCCTTCAAACCCAGCCTAGCAGCCAAATTATAAACCAAAAAAATAACTAATTTCAATATTAAGTGAATTAAATTGATAAATAACCAATGTATATAAATTTCGATCGATCAAAATAATCTAAACTTTTCTGTCAAATTACCAGCATCAAAACTAAATAATTAAATCAATAAAAAAACAAAACCTGAAATTTGACGTCGCTAATTACAGATCCATTTATCAATAATAATTAACGTCATAAATGAAACGAATAATCGACAGGCCGTAATAGAGTTATATACGAATATTATCAAACTCTCGTTACGTAATGCGTATAACACAATCGCTGATTAATGCGGCGTCCAAAATTAAACGAATTTTTGAACTAATTATACATTACACATCGCATCATGTTTTACGTTGCGCTATCATCACATCACGCACGTCCGCGAATATTGCATACCTGTAATGCGCATGTAGAAGTAAAGTATATAATATATGTATAATAATATAATAGACCGGCGAGTGTAAAGCGATGTGGGGACGTTTTCGATCAATTATACCAGCGGAGAAACGGATAATAGCAGTAATAATGATCACCCTGAATTAAAAACATTTTCACGCATCAACTTGTGGTTTACTTCCACTTTGAGTTAACTGTTGTTTACCGAACCCCATTCATACGTTCATACGTTTATAATAAACATCCATACATATATTCAATGATAATTTAACTTCTTTTTGTTGTTATTATTTTATTACCTAACCGTAATTCTAATTGTTGTTATTATTATTTTCCTCCATTCTTTTCATTGCTTTATTTGCACAGGTACTTTACGCGTTTCGTATATACATATATATTTATATTTATATTTATAAATGGAAGGAAGTGTTTATGTGGCAACACTTCTTATTCCAATGCACGTGGGAAAGACTCTGCACCAGTTTATCGCGAGAAAGCCTTTACATTGGTTCTCTTACTCTTGTTCTATACATAACACAACTTAAACTACTAACACAACGAGTTGAGTTAACAGTATAGTTTTTAAAGTCACGTGTTTCCTGTGAATTTACGGCACACACACTCTCAGGATACCCAGGATTGAGAAACATCTGATTATTGTTGAGTTCTTGATTCGCCAATTTCGCAACTTTTGTCTGAACATTTCACTAGACTTTATGTATCAGGAATTAATCTATAGATATGTAATATATACCGTCGATTATTAAATCCGAGCTGAATTAACAGTGAGAAATCGTTCAACTCTCGATCACTCGCTGACTAATTGATCGCGGAATTTAATTGAATTTTGATTCATTAGCCTTTTCTTCGCGATATTCAGGGAATTCCTGCTTGTTGAAATATTACAAAAAATGTCAGAAGTATTATTGACAATTTTTTTTAATTCATTTATTTTTTTTATTTGATAATAAAAATTTTTATGGATCTAAGAAATATTTTTTTTTAATTATCAATTAATTTAAATTGGCAACCTTAGTCACTATGTGACTGCCGTGACTTGTGAACTATAAATAAATAAAATTTTGCTTCATTAAATAATAACTTTTATTAAATTGCACTGTATTTTTTTAGCTGTTGATATTTTTAAAGATATAAGCTCATTCCGATGGTACACTCATTAAGAGCTTTCATTTGAGTACCCACATGCATTTTGATATATTTTTCATATATACATATATATAATATATATAAATATATGAAAAATTAGTGTGGGTACTCAAATGAAAGGTCTTGATGAGTGTAACATCGGGATGAGCTTATATCTTAAAAAATGTCAATAGTTCACAAGATACAAGATCGCTTCTTAATTACTCTCTAAACATGAATTAGTGAAAATTCACTGGAATAAGTGAATATTCACTTATTCCAGTGAATTTTCACTAATTCATGTTTAGAGAGTATGTTCAATTGCACTGTACTTTCTTAACTATTGACATTTTTAAAAATATAAGCTCATCCTGATGTTACACTCATCAAGAGCTTTCATTTGAGTACCCACGTGCATTTTGATATATTTTTCATATATACATATATATATATATATATATAAATATATGAAAAATTGACGTGGGTACTCAAATGAAAAGGTCTTGATGAGTGTAACTTCGGGATGAGCTTATATCTTTAAAAATGTCAATAGTTCACAAGATACAAGGTTGTAGATTTTATAAAATCATATTTTATGACGAAAATTTGGTTGAAAATTTTTTTAAATCTAAAATTTTTATCAAGAGTTTTTATGAAGAGTTTATGAGTTAAAAAAAGAATTAAAAAGACCTTGAAGTGACGGTAAATATGAAGAAAGTTAAAAAGAATTATAATTTATAATAATGAATACACCGATTCAATTACAAGACCTTGAGTATATTGTCAAAATAAAATTAAATTTGAATAAAAATAATTACCGAAATACATCAAAGAATGATGTATGGGAAGCAAAAAAAATATGAGGCAATTAACTTCTTTAAATACTCACCGGATATTTGTCTTTTTTGCCGAAGTGAGTTTATTATTTTGTGAATTTTTTATTGGACATAACTCATAAAGTAGTGGATAGGTATATAGGAGTAAGAAGTAAGAAGCAGGGGAAGGGGAAGAAGTTCCATCAATAATTTTGAGGAGAATCATGTGGCTCATTCATGACTATTCATGAGGCAATTTAGTCAAGACCATTACATCAACGTCCTCTTAGCCGGTGGTGAATCAATAAACTTTGCGTCGTTCACTTTCATTCCCGATCAATCAGCGGGTAGCAGGTGGTAATAAATTTGCTGAGCGATTTGTAAACTTTCTGTAACAGCGTCTGTATGAGATACATTCTTAGTTCGGCTCCAGCTTCGAGGTAATATTGATGGTTCCTCTTTATACCGAGCTCAAAAAAGGCTTATTTAAATATAATAACATTTACCTTTGATAGATTGCGAGTATTTATTTTTAAATCGACTCAAGAGTTGCCCAATAAATTAATATAATGACAAATTAGTCCGGGATATTCAATCCATAGTTTTTTTCATCAATTTTCAGCTAAGAGGAGGTTATGGGTGTGCTCGCTGCTCATTATTTTACTCCAGCTGATACATTCACTTCAATTATTCAGTATGATTAATTAATTTGAAAGTTTTACAACACGGAAAGGTCGCGGCGAATCAAATCACTGCTATGTTATGCAGCTTTCAGTGAAATTCTTGAATTTCATTATTTTACCAAGGTTGCTTGAAATCAAAATTTAAATTTCGTCGTAAAAAAATTTTTTTCAAACCGTAAAATATGATTTTTAGACGGTAAAAAAGCCTGTAAAATTTCGCAATAAATTTTTTTTATTGGTCAGTCGTCAAATAGGTTGTAAAAAAAATAAATCTCGAGACTAGAGAGTTCGCAATATTTTTTACAACCAAAAACAGGCGGAGCTCAAGAATAAAATTAAATGATTGCTCAATTATAGAAGTTTTAATAACTTAAGTTTTATGTTCTATAAACGTTAAAAATTTTCTGTTTTTGAACTCGTATTTTTTCTGGAGGTCAAGTGGAATTCCAAACTTATTTGTCGGAATAACTATAATATTTTCTAGGTAAAAAAATTATTCTGCTTTGCATACTCGGTCTTAAAGTTTTTTTTTCTTAGACATAATTCGCCTAAAATTGCCTGGAACTATTTTATAAACAAGCGTATTGTATGAGACAGTAATACAATAAGTGTAGCTTGCAAACTAGCATACTAGTTTTTGAAAAGCGTATAAATATTACGAGGTACATTAAATGTTACCACAAACATACTTGCGGTTCCTAATATACAATAAGAGCCCGAAGGAACCTCGTCGAGTCGACACTACAAACTGGAACACTTTCACTTACCCGTAATATGCTGTTGTTATGATGTTGTTATTATTATTGCATGTAGAAGCGGGTGCTTCTGGTGGTGCTGCCGTTACTGTTGTTACTCTGGGTACCTTATATACCTTATACCTTATAGTTATAACACATAACGTATAACATAACTTAAAAGTATAATACAGCAATATAAACCTGTCGGTATTGTATATTAACTTCACACCATAACTATTACCTTTTCTCCTTGATCCAGTTTCAATTTATACTTACAACTAATGCTTGCCACCATTTTGACAGTTAACATTTTTCCAATTCATTAATGATTTATGGGGCTTTTTTATATTATTTTATATCTCACTCTCCTAAGTAATTCATTTTACTTATTGTATCGTTTTAATAACTCTTGTGTAATGATTATAGAAAATATAATAACGCGGTGATTAGATATTACACAATATACTGTAAACTAATACTGATGAAAGTGAAACTTATACTTTAAATTTTTTAATTAAAATAGTTTATCAGATATTTTACATTTGAATTTTTATAAAGTTTTTTATAAGTTCAAAAAAATAATCTATACTATTGAGAGAATAAACAAAATTTTGTGGCCAGTGTATTTATATGATAAAATGGGTTTTTATGGTTAAATTTTGTATCGTAGGAAAAGTCTTGACCTGAAGTTGTGCCTTTTAAGGTTTCATATTATTTTCACCAATAGTCAATTTATAATGATAAGTATTTAGGCTGCATTAAAAAATGTTGTATTTCTAGATACATGGTTAAGAAATGATCCTGTATCTTGTGAAATATTGACATTTTTAAAGATATAAGCTCATCCCGATGTTACACTCATCAAGACCTTTCATTTGAATACCCACATCAATTTTTCATATATTTATATATATTATATATATGTATATAAGAAAAATATATCAAAATGCATGTGGGTACTCAAATGAAAGCTCTTGATGAGTGTAACATCGGAATGAGCTTATATCTTTAAAAATATCAATAGCTAAGAAAGTACAGAGCAATTTAACATAATTAAGAAATGACCTTGTATATTGTAAACAATTGATATTTTTAAAGATATAAGCTCATCTCTATGTTACACTCATCGAGACCTTTCATTTGAGTACCCACATCAATTTTTCATATATTTATATATTATATATATATATATATATATATATATATATATATATATATATATATATGTATATATGAAAAATAAATCAAAATGCATGTGGGTACTCAAATGAAAGCTCTTGATGAGTGTAACATCGGAATGAGCTTATATCTTTAAAAACGTCAATAGTTAAAAAAGTACAGTGCGATTTAACAAAAGTCATTATTTAATACAACAAAATTTTATTTATTTACAGTTCACTAATCACGGCAATTACATAGTGGCTGCAAGGTTGCCAGTCATAATAGTCTTACTAAGAATTGAAGACCGAAATTTTTGAATAAAGTTACAATATTAAAAATATTACGCAGCAATTATTTTCACAATGCATTGTCACGGCTTAATTCAAACATTTTTCATCGCCGAAAATAAAAAGCAAGCGCTAAAGATATAATTGATTTTTTAATGCGTTTATGTCTCTAATAATGATAAATGTGTTTAGATGGTACATAAAGAACAAAATGTGCGGTTTCCCAAACAATTCCCTTTTGTTTTCACCCCTGAAAAAAGCAATACATCCCGTATGAGTGTATACATGTTAGTAATTCACGTCAGAGTACGCAGGGTGAATTTATGGGAGCGCAAAATGTCGAGTGTGAACGAAATATTAACGCTTAAATAACTGTAATCCATTTATTACTGATCATACGCATATCATCAATTTATTATATTTCACATACGTTCCAGAATTATACTATTTGGCGGTAATTATCATAATTAGGATTGTATAAATAACTCGATATGTGAATAACCAAACATATGCTAAATATTTAATTATCCCCGTGAATAAAATTAAGATTTAATAAAAAATTTATAAATGCATTTCAATCCCGAACATATTATGTAATCAATATTCGATTATTTTCATTTACATTGAGATTTTTTAAAAATGTATATACATGTTTTAACGAGTCATTAAAGTTTATTTTTTTTGTATAGACGGTAAATTTATTTGCGGAATTTCTATTTTGTGATTTTAATTACGTAGACTTTTTAGTTTGAATCAAAGTGATGATTTATTTATTGATTTTTAAATCAAGTTTAGAGAATTATCTGTATTTTTGGAGAAATCGCGAGATAATAAATTTTTTTATTAATAAATATGCATGGGCTGAGGATGAAATAACTTTTCAACTTTAACATTTTTTAGCTAATTGAAATTTTGATGATGTGAGTTCAAAAAGGTCATACTTCTAAAAATTATTATGATTTTTTATTAATTCGTTCTTCAGACGATTTTTTATATTATCGGAAATAGATACTGAATAATTAACTAAATTTATTAACGTTAAATTAAATCTTTATAAAATGAATTGCTAAAAAATTCACAAAATAGATTATTCAAAGTCTTGATATGCACATTTTATAAATGTTTTATTTTGTCACGGGTAATTAATCCATAAATTAAAGATTTTTGTCATACAATTTTTTAAAAATTAATAAAAAAATTTTTTTCTTCTAATAAAAAAATAATATCAAAGCAAAATTCAGAGCAGGATTGAAAAAATGACCCAGATTAGATAAAAAGATTTTTGACGCTGGTATTAATCTAATAATCTAAGCTATCGGAAATTTTTCTCGCTTTGAAAGTTTAAATTGGATAAAAAATTAGAAAAAAAAAAGAAGCAATAGAGACTAGATACTAGAGTCCGGAAAAGCGAAATTTAATATTCTTATTAAAGCGAGTAGAGCTCTTAGCCAATATTAAACAGCAAAAGAGCGGATAATAATAAGCTTCTAATGATAACGATGCATCTTGAAACATTGATTTTGGCTGTCAAAAGGGAGCGCACATTCCGGAATTACTCAACGTGCCTTGGGCGTCGGTAAACGAGAGTAGAGGAAATTTAACCGTGGAATATGCTCTTTCAAGTGGACTGTAATATCGAGGCTGCATAGTGTATCGAATCCCGAGTGGGAGGCCGTATAACTAACGTATAAAAGATATCGAGTATGCAAAAAAAAAAACCCAAGAGGAAGTGAAACCAGAAACACGCATATTAACGTGAGAAATAATACTTTTAAACTCCATTCGTTCTCCCTCATTTACGAGGCATTTTAAAACCGGTCCGACATTACACTCGGACGCCATCCAGACTATATAACCTACAATATTTTTAAAATATTAATTACGCTTCAATGGAGACACCTATCCGGGCCTTCGGAGGAAATTGTTGCCTCGATAACGAGCCTTTGATAAGATATGCATATTAATATTATTATTAATATTAATATTGAACATACACCACACACACCGGAGTGTGTCGGTCGCGTGTTTTACTTTTCCTATCTCTCGACTCAAGCTGCCGGATGGGAGAGTAATTGCGACATGTCGAGTCGGGAGTCGCCATGCAAGAAACTTTCTTACCGGCAAAGCCAACGCGTCCCAAGACTAAGCATAAAGGTTATGTTTCATTTTCATTTTTTGTCCTTGTATCTTATATGTGATATAATATTTTTACATTAACTTTGCTTTAATTACTGGATGTTAATGCTGTCAGACATTATTTAACTTTTATCCATTTACAGGTCGTCGTTTTTTTTTTTTTTTTTTTTTTTAGCTCAGCATTAAATATATTACACAGAAGTGTGAATACAATCTGACTGCATTTACCGGCAGAGGGGCAGGAAAGCTTAGCTCGCTCGTGAAAAGTAATTAAAAATAATATACTAAAAGTTGTATGTATTAAAAATCCAGATATATAAAATGTATGTATAATGGTGTCTATGTTGTAGGACGGTGCTCGGTGAACTACATGCATTTAATTAGATAATTTGTAATTAGTATAATTACTTGGAGAAATAAAAACTAAAGAAACATAATGAAAAGTTATAAGCTTAACTTTTTAATCTATAGTAAAGGAAAAAAATATACAAAAGCGAGAAAAATAAACGAAATTTGCATCAAAGTTTTACTTTGCTCAACAAATTACTGGTTCTGTTCTGTATATATTTGCTACAGGATAACGCCGTCTTGTTCCGACAAAGGAAATAAAGTAAAATAACGCGGAGTTTTATCAGAACAATGCGCAAATGGTCTTTTAATTTCGCTTGATGATACGGGAATTTTATTTTTAAGTTTTTAAGTTAGTTGGATGTTTAAGAAAACGAAATATACAAATGTTACGACAAAACGTTGTGACTTGGAGAAATATTGCCGAGTAATGCAAACATTGGGAAAGTATTATGTAATTTTAATTATTGATATTTGTATATTGATATAATGTTTGAGATTTATATCTAGAATCAACATGCGTGAAGTTTTATTAGATTGAAAGTCAAATGATATTTAAAAATCAAAGTCATGTAACTTTTACAATTTCGTTATTGAGGCTTATGCAGATAAATTTTATTGAGCAAGGAAATCGATAATTACAATCGATTATTTACAAAATATTTTTGGTCATATCTAGATGAAAAATTAACATTTTTTAATTTTTTTTTATTCTGCTTATTTTTACGGTGCATTTATGATAAAAAATATAGTGAAAAAAAATAAATAAAAATTTCGATAGCTTTTTTGCTTTCAAATGTTGGAAAAAATTTTGGCTCTCATATTTTTGGATAAAATTTCTATTTTATCTTTTTTTGATATATTTTTTTTGAGAAGTACATAAAAAAAAACGAACAATTTAAAAAAAAAAGTTTTTTTGAAAATTTATAAAATTTGTTAAAATTGTGATAATCAACTTTTTTTTTACTGTTCATTTTTTTATGTATTTTTCAAAAAAACATTTCGTTTAAAAAAATTAAAATTAAAATGGTGGATTCCACTTTTAAATAATTACCGGAAAATCTTGCAGTAATTCCAAAGAATTGAATTTTTTTTATAATTCAAAAATTAAATATATTAAGAGTTTATTGGTAAGAGAAAAAATCAAAATATTACAAATTTACAAAGTTATTTTTCGTCAAAACTTTAGAATAAAATGATTATTCCATTATCTATAAAAAAATTTCTCAAAAATGATTTTTGAGCCGTCTAAAGGAATTTCCTTCCAATAAGTGACAAAAGCCGTTCCCAAAACTGATCAAACTTCCAAAGATAAATCTTCAAGAAGAGTCTTAAGCACGTGGACGAGTTCCAGTAGGGCTATCCGTACACATGAATTGTTGACATCAGAACTTATTTAAAAGGTAACAGCCAAAAAAAGGCTCGAGAGAAGAAATCACAAGTGAAAAGGTTTTTAGGCCCAAGCCGATCTTGTTTTTGCTGCCGGTAAGTAGTCGGAGAAAGCAGCCCAGAGCCGAACTAATGCAAAAAACAAAATAACGTCGAAAAGTTTAGTCCTGAACCAGAACTGGCTGCGTGCGTGGCGATGTACTCGGTAAGTCCGGCACATGTATGATTACTTATAAGACAGTATGTACTGCGAACACCCAGTTTATTTGACAGGCGAGGGTCCGTGAACCAAAGGGCTGAGCAGAGCCACTTTTATTTGGTAATGTTAGTTAGTGGAGTGGATGAGGACCGAGCATGTAAGCCCCAGGCCGACATCATCTCCTCTTATTTGCCGGGCCTTGAGCCTTCTCAGGTGTACTTTTTTCGTGTGCCGAATAACCCTTGCCTCTACTCTGTACATGTATACGAATTTTGGATGCGTCGCGTCGCGACTTGTGCATCAATCTTCGTTGCGGTCCAGGAAAAAATGGACATAATGTTTTACCAGTGGACTTTATCGTCCCTCTTGCTCTTTACTTTAAACTCTCTGCTCCTCAGAGGGATAAGAAGGGAAACTATGCGCATCTTCTTTAGCCAAATTAATTCACCAATTTTATTTCTTCACAGCACCGCCATAAATATAAATAAATATACGAGGACGAGCATTATATCCTTGAGTGGTTGCATGTATGTGAGGATAATTCTCGTATATTGTCATTACCGTCAAATTGAGGATAATAAACTTTAGGGAGCCGTAATGAGCCTCCGCGAAACCTTTTTTCACGTCAAAACTTTGGGGAACAAATTAAAATAAATAAATACAATTAAGGGCGGTTTGAATTTACAGAAGGAGAAGAAGGAGGAAGAGAAAGGGGAGGTTAATGAAATTTTAAAATGAAATGTCACGACAAATCACAGTTGTTGGAGACAACTTGCCCGTGTATTTCATTTTAGGTTTGCATTTGTCGTGGAAGGTGGAAGTCGAAAGTGGTTGGGCAAGTTTCGCCATACCAGAAGCAGGACCAGGATTTGCACGAGCTGAGGTCAAAGTTTTAGTTTGTCTCTGGTCGTGTCTACTGTGTCTGGGCTGTCGGAGCCAGGTAACTAGCAGGAACGCAAACGGGAATAGAAGCAGAAGTAGAAGCACAAGCAGAAGCAGAGGCATCAAGAACCAGCGTATGGCCAGCCAACCGAGAAGGGAGTCATGCACATATTCGTTTAACGAGAATGCATCGGTCCAGCGAGAATCGAACGTGACGAATGAGAGGTCCAGTCCTCGAGCATTGTACCAACTCTCTCGGGCCATCATCGTTTTTCAAACGAGCTGCCGCGGAAGGGCCCAAGCTACTCTGGACCTGGATAATATTCCACGAGCAATTGCTATCCTTCTGTATGTATATGTTTGTGTTGGTGACCACGAAGGGATTCGTTTTGGTCCTTGAGTTCCTAAATCACTGCACAGATGTCTTCTCACTTGCATGTATGTCGGATTAAACTCTGGTTGACTCTCTCTGACATCAATGCCAGCGATCAACGTTCAGCGTCATTCTGGCTGGTGATTGATCACTGCACAAACTACTTTTGTATTGTAAATAAACAAACATCTCTCCGAGTCCTCGTTCAATTTCTTCTCTCTCTCTCTTTTTGCTGTACTTTGCTTGTATGTATAGCGTCGGTCAACCAGAAGGACGTATAAATATCATATGGTTTTTGCGGAGAAACCAAAAAGGTATGGTTTGGTAATGTGAATAGTTTTCTTTGAGAGTATTTCAATAATCAAGAAATAAAGTTGGAATTGTTGGTAATAATTTTTTATCTTTGTTGCGTTTTAAATAATTGAGTACACAGAAAAAAAGGTTCACTTGAGCCAAGAAAATATTTTTCTTCCTAATTATTTTCTTGAGCGAAAAAAAATTTTTTTTTGACACAAGAAATTTCACTTATTCCAACAAAATTAATTCTCTTGCTTTAAGAAATAAGTATTTTGATCCAAGGAAATTTATTTAAGTCAGGAAAATCTTGTTGTTTTGAGAAAATTCAGCCTCTTGCTCCAAAAAATTTAGTTCTTGATAAAAGTAAATTTTCTTGTCCTGAGAAAATTTCTTTCTTGCTCCAAAAAATTAAATATAAAGATAGAAGTAAATTTTCATTAATATTTTTATTGTTTAACATGTTAAATGGAAAGATCAAATAATATTGAATCATTTTTTTTCATTCAACATGTATAATTGCACGCTAAAATAATATAAAATGGGTATCAAATATTCAAGAGAAAAATTTTCTCAAGGTGAGAAAATTTTTTTCTCAGCTGAAGTAGGTCGCGCTGCTTCCCTAAAGTATCTAAAAATCTTGATCTAATATAAAAATTTATTGTATTAAGTATTTAAGATAATTTGAATTAAGAAAAAATGACTTTTACCAAGAATAGAATTTCTTGAAAAATTTTTATTTCGGCCAACACAACTTTGGTCTTCCTTCAGGCACCCGAAAATTTTCTTGAGCTAAGAATTTTGTTCTCCAGTCAAGAAATTTTTCCTTCTGTGTAAGCTTCTAATTGAGGTGAAATTTTTTACAACAAATAGACGAATTACTAATTTATAATTAATAAATTTACGCAAAAATAAGAAATAGTAATTTTTAAGTTCTGATAAATTGAAATTATTCTTTATAAATTGAAAAACAATAATACTTATTTATTAAAATATTCTATAAATATTTAATATAAAGAGCACTATTGCTAGGTCATTCGAAACATCTGTTACTTTATTATTGATTACAAATTACAAGTAAAAAAACATAGTTTAATCCTCCCCCTTCTCCTTTATCACTCCCCTAGCATTGTATTCCAATAAATAATTACCAAAAAAAAATAACCTGAATGATTTTTCAAAATACAACAAAGTATCAATCATTTCCATCCAAAACTCCAAAGCGTTTAATTAAATTTACTGATTCTCTTCATAAAAATTAAAATTCCATCTCAAATTTTCCAATCACAAAGAAATTGATCCTTCTTTCGGAGACTGGAGAGATAACCAACAAAACTGGCCTGTAGTTTGGAGACTGCAATCTCGTTTTGTCGGTTATGCATAGAGCTGTACAAGTGAGAAGGTAATGGCCGGGACTTTTTGCATAAAAACCGCGAAGTTAACCGCATCAACGCTAACGCTGGAATCTTAACAGACATACTTGCTGGCTTGTGTAAGTAAATACATATAATAGACAAATCTGTATGTGTAAGTGTATACGGAGGCTGCACTCTACATTCAACTCATCTCGCAACTCGGCTCAGTTCGCTCGACTAAAGCGGACACACCCTTTCCCGCTTGCATACCGGAGATTAGGAGAACTTTGCTTACACCCGAGAGAGCTAAAACGAAATATTCCGTCGACGAATTTCTGAGTGAGCTCTGCAGTTTCTAGTCTACCTGGTACTCCAGCCCAGCAAGAGCTCAAGTCCCCATTCAACGAGCTGTGCTTTGCGATATATTCCTGTACTATCCTGCATTATGGTTCTTGTCGAGGAACGGAGCAACAGCAGGAGATAGAAAGAGAAAGAGGAGATGATAATAGCTCTAAACTCAAACATCTAGCGAAAGCTGTGCTCCACAGACTCTATTCTAGAACCGAGTGCTGGGTTGAGTACCGCGTATGCTCGATACTAACAACCGATATCACCTCTTACTACGATACTGCTATTATATGGTATGCTCGAAAATCAGGCTAATTTTACAGCACGAACATTATTTCCAAGAAATAATCCTCGAATGGTTAGAAATGTATCCGTATGCTATGAAAAATTTACATTAAATTTTACTTTCAGTGCATTTTATTGCTAAACTGTCACAAAATTGTCTACAATTTTACTCTAGAAATTCAAAAATGTTAAGCTTTACTTCTACCCATTTATACATTTCTAAATTATCATAGTCCAAATCAAACTTAGATAAAACAAAATTAATTTTTATGATAATCATTAAAAAAATTTTAGTAAGAGCACGGGTTAATTTTTAGCTGACGTTCCAATTAATTTTACTACGGAAAGTTTGATTTTTGCACGCCTCATAAGTGAAGTCTTAAGGTAGTGCTCTACTCTCGACATTTCAAAAAAAGCAGTTTTCTCGAAACTGAAATTGATTTTTTTTTAATTTATATCGCACTTACGGGTTAATCTGAGTGTACCAATATCAAGTCAAATAATTTATCAGGCACATAAAATATATTTCAATAACAATTATTTTGTTTAACATAGTACATAATAACATTATAATGTTTAAAAATATTCATCGAAAAAATTCACAATCATGAGATTTGAATTTTTTTCAACAATTTCAATTTCTCAGTATATATCTATAAATATATAATTTACATAGAGCGAATTTTTTAAATTTTTTCCAATGAATATTTTTAAACAGGGTAAAAATAATCTTTTCTGAACGTCCGTAAGTCTGTGTTTATGGATTGGTGTATGTTGCAGGGAAATTGGTCAAAAAAATGATCGTACCGGAATAATTTTTTTTTTATCTAAAGTAACACACTTACACTGAAAAAAAATTAACTTGATCCAAGAAAAAAATTCTTGAACGAAGAAAATAATTTTGAAGAGGGTAATTGTCTTGAATCAAGACAAAAAATTCTTGAATCATGTAAAATTTACTCAAACCAAGAAAAAATTTCTTAGTTTAAGAATTTTTTTACTCAAATCAAGAAGATGATGTTCTTCAAAATTATATACTTGATTCAAGAAAATTTTTTTTCTGTGTAGGATTTTCTCAATTAATATGAGCATTCAATTGACTGTCGTTAAATTATTATTTATAAAAAACTAATATATGACTGTATTTTTTTGTATATCTATATATACATTTTATTATAGTATTTTCTTTCACCTTAGAATTATAGCGCCACTAAACCATAGCGAAGTTTTCTGCTTTTTATTATTTTGCTTTTTAATCAATTTTATCGTGAAAAATGAGATTATGACGCGTGCAATTTTAAATTTTCCAAATTTTTGTCACATACTATAGCTTACTTCCCTCTAAACTAAAATTACTATGAGTCATTGTAAAATACAGCAGTAGTAAATAAATTCCGACTGTAATATGTACCATATTTAAAAGTGATTTGCATGCAAAGTGAAAATTAACAGAAATTTTTCACAGCGTATGCTCAATCATCTAACTCCTATCCGGTAATGTTAAATGCAGGTCTATTTTATGTTAACCATAGTGTACGTGCATGTTTAGTTGTCTACAATAATTGTGGAATCAAATAACATTCATGTTTATGACATGTCTCTAATGATTTGTGATAGTTATCTACAGTAGACATACAAATTACACACAACATTATTACATTGCATTACATATTAATATTTTATAGTACCATTCCTATCACTGTTATGTACGATGTTTTATGTTTCATGTATCCATTTGTTGTGCAAGAGTTCTTTTCACTTGCCATGATTGTAGTAACAATTTTTCATTCCTTCTTTTCAGATACGATGAATTCGTTTTTTGTTACTATTATGAAGCTTTAATGTTCAATGTTAGATTATATTGCTACAGTACTCACGGATTACGGAAACTTAGATATGGATTTATGCTATTGAAGCAGGCTGTCCTTGATCTATGGTAATGAAATCACCATTGTGCTCGTTATTTCATTTCGTATCGGTTATAGTTTAATAATGCCCATTCCTATTATTCTCCTTCAATTGTTCTCGAGTATAGGTTCTATATATATGCGCTCTTACGTTACGCTAGACTTAACAATTCCTGTTATGTTATGTTCACCTATTGTGTGAATTATGTAATTATAAGTTGTAAGTATAAGACAAGACGGTGCTCAATGGTAAGGTTTGTTTATTGATTACTCCACTCGGGGTCACGTCAGATTGCTATAAAGTACTAAATGTTAAAGAATTTAATGTTTATTGCATTTTCACTTAAATAAGCTCTTGAACTATTGAAAGTAAATGTTGAGATGCATGAAATGAAGCATAAAATAAGTTTTTTAGAAGCTGACTACCAAACACTGATTTTAAGTTGATGTTCTTGTCAGGAAACTTCACACTTTATTTTTTGGTTTATGGAAGCGAAAGAGTCGTAAAATAATTTCTTATTTTGCTTTGAAAGATACTTCGAGGTGTAAAATGAAGTGAATATTCTTGTTCATGTAAAATTTGCTTTAAAAAAAAATCGAGAATAATCTTTTAGAATTTTATACAATTTTACTAAAATGGTGATGTTAAAATTTTTTTTTTTCTGAAAAACATCATAATTATTTACAAGTGGGGTAATTTTCATTTTTTTTAACGAAATTTTTTTTTGAAAATTTTGATATATTTTTTTTTTGAAAAATACATAAAAAAAATGAACAATTTAAAAAAAAAAGATTACCACGATTTTAACAAATTTTACAAATTCTTAAAAAAATTTAGAAATTTTTTAAACAATTGTGATGTTCAATTTTTTTATTTTTTTAATTGTTCGTTTTTTTATAGACTTTTCAAAAAAAAATATATCAAAAACATTAAAAAAAGATAAAATAGAAATTTTATTTAAAAACATGAGAGCTAAAATTTTTTCCGACTTTTGAAGGCATAAAAAGCCTGTAAATCCGCCGTAAAAACAAGCATAATCAAAAAAAATTAAATAAAACGTTAATTTTTCACCTAAATATGGCCAAAAATAGCTTAGACTGCACTTGTTTATAATTACCAAAAATATAGTTAAGAAGATTTTAAAAAAATTAGTAATTTTTGACAAACCTTAAAAAAACAATTTTGACTTAAAAAAAATAATTCTAGGTGCGTATTAGTTAAAAAAAAAAAAATCAACCGCAAAAACAATTTAATCTCAATAAAATCAGCATAAGTTTTTTCTACAGATTGATAGATGTCGAGATTTTATTGCCGCCATCAAGAAGGCTCAAGCATATGCGCTATTAAATATGATACTCCTCTTTATTTTTTGCAATTTTGTCAATAAAAACTCTGAACCATCACCATAAAAATAATATCCTCATTATTTTTTATTCACCATCACATGAGTTCTAATAAAAAATCCCAATCGTTTAATTGACCGGCGCTTAACTAAAGCAGACTCGATAAAAATAATTCAGCACGTTGCTTGATTAACTCACTTGCAATTACACGAAATAATAAAAAGCTTCTCCTCTAAAATGTTGCTAGTCTGGCGATAAATCTTTGCTGATAAAAAACCGATGGTAATATGTAATAAGCAATAAGTAAGCAATGGATGCTTTTACTGCTGATTAGCAATACCCGTTACGTTATATTATACATTTATTATATATTACTTATTATATATGTACTGAAGACTATGGAGGATCCAGAATTCTCGGATTGCGGTTTTAAATTCGAAAGCACGAAAGCAGTAAACCGATCGTTAAATTGAGATGCATTTAAACAAGTAGACGTATGTGCAGTCTGGAGTACGTAGTATGTGTCAAGTACATAATAATAGTGTGGAGTATATTTTAAATATTTTTATTATATTCACCAGCGGATGCTCTCCTCCCTTCTCTCGGTTTATATATAAATAATGATTAAAATAAAAATAAAAATAAAATTTACAAGTAAGTACTGGTTGGTTTTTATTATGTAGAACACTCGAGCAATTTTTTCTCCTTTCATAAAAGTTGTACAACAGATCATCGAAAATATTGCCCGAGTAGTTAAAAACAAAGCATGGAATTAGAACAGAAAAAATTAAAAAAATTTTTCGATGATAAATAATAATAATAATGATAAACAAAGAGTTTAAACATAAAAAATAAAAAGTATTGTTGCCGATAGTACGCGATGGATTCTTCACTCTTTACTCTTCACTACTAAAACAATAATTTTTATGTTTCTCTGTATAGTACTTGCTCATGCCAGAAAGTAAGCAAAAGCAAAAGAGCCTTAATATAACACTCTGGAGAATATAAGCATGAAGCACCAGCCTCTTATTCATTCGGCGGTATCAGTGTGGAATTTTCACAGCCACTATTTTAATAAGAACAAATAATAACCAACTCGACGAGAACTAGTTTGCGGAGTTGGCACTTGGAGAAAAACTACCGTTAAGGTGCTTTTTTAACATCAAGTACACACTGTAGGTGTGCCTGTGTGAGTGAGTGAGCTACCAGCTCACAGCAGATAGTCTGCCTTCGCATACTCACCTGGATAACTACGGCTTTAATTAACGACTCTCGGTTCACTTGAATTCGCTCTTATTCTCTCCTTCTCTTTCTCAATAGCTTTATCCTCCCTTTAGTTTTCACTTTATTTTATTTTATAAAACTTTTTCACTCTTTCTTCCCGGCTCGACTTCACTTATAAAGGCAAACACGTGCTCGTAACTGATTTTTTACTCGACATTGTTTCTTTCATGGTCCCTCTAATCATTCTACTATTTACTCCAAAGAGAAATTGTTTATTATTTGCCGGTAATTAGTTGTTATTTCAGAAACTTTTGATCCATTTTAGTATCAAACATCTTCTGTATATTTACATTATATAATTAGTAAAATTATACATGAATAATCATATAAATATAGCGTTGGTATTTATAGAAATTCTATTCATTAAATCGAAGCGTGATGATTTTATTTTTATAAAATAATTTAATTATTAATTTTTTAAAAAGCAATTACAGCTTGGAAATAAAAATAAAAAAATTAAATTATTAAATCAAAACAAATGAAGAATTTCACGTAAATTATCGTAAAAAAAAATTAATGGTATTTAAATCAGTCATTTTTAAAACCAATTTATCAAAAAGTATTTTCCATAAATATGAAATTGAAATATTTTTGCTAATTACAGTATAAAAAGTAACTAGCAACTTTGCAGTCACTAAGTGACTGCCGTGACTTATGAACTATAAATAAAGAAAATTTTGCTTTATTAAGGAGGTATTGTGCAAGATCACTTTTCTTACAATATTCTTCAATTTTTGAATACGCGTACTTTTAAGTGTCCTCTATACGAATTAATTTTTTTTAATAGTTCTTGCGGTGCTAATTTTCGAAATATTAGCAATTAAAAATCGTATATTTAACATGTATTCCTTAACCTGACTGTAGTTAAAATGAACATTTTATTGAATAACAACCATACTTTTCTTAGGATTTTTTTGAAAAGCTGAGAATATTTAATTAAAGTTATAACAAGTATTTTTTATCAAAAATAACACAAACGAGCGGAAATCATTTTTTTATAAGTTTTTTTAATTTAATGACTTTCGATATTTTCCGTGAGTGGAAGTGAGTGAGCGATAGTCTGTAAAAAGAGGCAGCACTAGTGTGTGAGAAATAAACCAATAGCCATAACCTATTGGTGTCTTCTTCTTGGCGCAACACCTCTTTAAATAATGACTTTTGTTAAATTGCAATGTACTTTCTTAAATATTGACATTTTTTAAGATATAAGCTCATCCCAATGTTACACTCATCAAGAGCTTTCATTTGAATACCCACATGCATTTTGATGTATTTTTCATATATACATACGTATAATATATATAAATATATGAAAAATTGATGTGGGTACTCAAATAAAAGGTCTCGATGAGTGTAATATCGGAATGAACTTATATCCTTCAAAATATCAAGAGTTCACAAAATACGAGGTCATTTCTTAATTATGTTAAATTGCACCATACTTTCTTAACTGTTGACGTTTTTGAAGATATAAGCTCATCCCGATGATACACTCATCAAGAGCTTTCATTTGAGTACCCACATGCATTTTGATATATTTTACATATATACATATATATAATACATATAAATATATGAAAAATTGATGTGGGTACTTAAATGAAAGGTCTTGATGAGTGTAGCATCGGGATGAGCTTATATCTTTAAAAATGTCAATAGTTCACGAGATACAAGGTCATTTCTTAATTATGTATCTAGAGATAGAGCATTTTCGAATGCAGCCTAAATACTTATCATCATAAATTGACTATTGGATAGAATGAAATAAAACCATGAAAAGGCGCAACTCCAGGTCAAGACTCTTACAACGATACCAAATTTAATCATAAAAACCCATTTTATCATATAAATACACTCAACACAAAATTTTGCTTATTCTTTTAATAGTATAAATTATTTTTAAAAAACAATCCCATTTTTTTTTCTCCAGAAACAAATTTTTGCTGCGTCATACAACATAATATTTTCTAACCCCCACACAACTAAGCCCAGAAACACCCAATTTAACGGATCAACACTTAGAAGCCCCAAAAATTAGAAACCTTCAGAGATCGACAGCCGAAAAATTAAACCGCGTAACGATAATCATTAATCCTGAATAATTACCTCGCTATAAAATATCAAATATCTTGATATGGTCGGAGCGATAAATTTTCCGGCTAACAAGGTTACGGCTGTCGAAAAATAATAAATAAATTTTTTGTCGAAAGCGATTATTCCATATTAAACCCGAATACGAATGCCTGGATAGAAGATGATCTTGGAGGAAAGAGGAAATAAAGTAACCTACTCGAAAAGGGGCTGGGTAAAAAGTTGGCCAGTAAGTTTCAATGGGTATATAATATACCGTCGATACATATATTTATTTTATATGCAACCGATCATACCTGGTGCCATAAACAATTTGAAATAAATCGTACGGACTTGTCGACACACTCGATTGGAGTCTTTAGCTTGCATTGGCGGATTGGTTTATCTCTACTCGACTCGGCAAATAAAAGTTTGCTCTGTGTTGTGTTGTGATACGCCCGTATATATAATGCGGTCAGCAAAAAATATAAATCCACACACACTTTAGTGTCTCTCTTGTCTCTGGGAAATAACAAAACAAAAATAAACGTAAGGAGTAAAAATAAAAAACAAAGTTAAGTATAAGCTATAACATTCATATGTATAAGCGCAGCACATGTATGTGAATTCCCGGGCCCGAGTCTTTAGTCTTTAGTCTTGGGTCCTCGTACGTACCCGGACCCATTCTTCGTATACATATCGGGCCCTTCTCTCGTCCACTATTCTCCCTTAGTTCGGTTTATACCACGACACAGACGGGAACAACGTAAACGACAAAGGCCCTGCTCGCGACAGTCTTATAAGTTATTGCGGGCCCTGTTCTTATGGTGAACGAGTTTGCTCTTCTCTCTTCTCTCTTTCTTTCACTCCGACTAATGTGGAGTAATGTAATGCTAACTTACATTTAACATTCAACATTATTATTATTCAACTTTTTATTATCTCTCTTCTGTCTTCTGTCTATCTCTCACGGATACATTTATATATATTTACACATTATACTATTATTCACTCACGAGCCATTTCATCTCTCGCACCCAAGTCAAACCTGGGTTAACATTTTTATTTTATTTTTCGTTACAGCCAAGACAATAGCAACCGCCGAGATAGTTCTTGGAATGATCATTAATCCACCGCGAAAGATCTAACTCGTAGAATAATTCGTGAGTAAAAGGGTAGGAGAAGGGCCTCACTCAGCGTGTGAGAGCTCTGAAGAATGAGGAGTCCACGAAAACTCTATAACAGTCCAAATAGGCATTTAAAATTGTTCTTAACGATGCTTCAATCTATTTTAACTATTTGAATTTCTTGTTTGGTGTTTTTAACATGACAAAAGTGTAAATAATAATTTAAGCTCGATTTTATTTTATAAATTAAATATTTTTATGTAGTAGCTAAATTATTTGTAGTAATTGAATTTACGCTAGTAAAATAAATTAACTCGATTTAAAAGAAAAAAACTTGAATTAAGATCTTTTTGGAAAATTGAATCATCTATATTATTAAGAGAATAAGCAAAATTTTGTGACCAGTGTATTTATATGATAAAATGGGATTTTATAGTTAAATTTGGTATCATTAGAAAGATCTTGACCTGGAGTTGTGTCTTTTCAAGGTTTCATATTATTTTCACCAATACTCAATTTATAATGATAAGTATTTAGGCTGCATTCGAAAATTCTCTATCTCTAGATACATAATTAATAAATGACCTTGCATCTTGTGAACTATTGACATTTTTAAAGATATAAGCTCATCCCGATGTTACACTCATCAAGACCTTTCATTTGAGTACCCACATGAATTTTTCATATATTTATATATATTACATGTATGTATATATGAAAAATATATTAAAAATGCATGTGGGTACTCAAATGACAGCTCTTGATGAATGTAACATCGGGATAAGCTTATACCTTTAAAAACGTCAATCAGTGCAATTTAACAAAAGTCATTATTTAATGAAACAAAATTTTATTTATTTATAGTTCACAAGTCACATAGTGACTGCAAGGTTGCTAGTTTTAAATTAAAAAAAAAAAAATTTGTTATATTTAGAAAAGTACCAATCACTATTTTCATCTAACTTTTTTATATAAACATAACAACGATGAGTAGAGCTCAGAGCAGACATTTATAGACATATAGATAGGGAGGATCTCATCCCTGGGCAATATTCCTCAGAGATGAAGTTACCGCAAATTTGGTTGGGTTTCTCTGCACAATGTAATCATAACACAGTAACTGTTAGATGTAAACTCAAAATGAATATTCATAGATAGACTGCCGCGTAGCAGACCCAGGACGAGAATGAGCCGGGAGTATGGAGCGCCATGGAGAACGAATAGTAAGAGCGAGAAGAGAAAGAGGAGATGCCTCCCCAGTGAACGTGACTGCTACTGATAGGTTAAACATTTCCAAATAACTTTAAATATTTCCGCGTGAATTAATCCTCGGGCATTTAAATAAACACCGATTGATTAATTCACGGTATAATCTAAACACACACCAGACATATTTCCCAAAAATATTATTACAGTATAAGTTGTGTACCCAAATGGATAATGGAACAGGAGCGCCCGGCAAAATAAATGTCTGGATCCTCAAAATGTGTATGTTCCCAGCGTGTACCAGAGAATAAAACCGAGATAAAGATAATATAAATAAAAACAAAAAATATAAATAAAAATAAAAATAAAAAGGATTAAAAGGAATAGGCGAGTTGCGAGGAAGCACAGTCTTAGTCGTGGGCAATCCGGAGCAGCTCGCTCACTTAATTGCCTCTATCTATCATTACCCCTACTTCAAATGCAGCTAAATAAAATAAAACGACAGAACAAAACCGAAAAATAAAAGAACGACCGAGTCTGTAACCCAAGTTAAGTCCATTCGCTGAGACGAAGGTCCGAGACAAAGTAAAGCGATTGCTTTATTTTTCTCTTTCTCATTATTATATTACTAGTATAGCTGTTGTACCCGGGTAACATTCCTTCTTTTTTGTTCAAAATAATTTAATATACACGGTAAAAAATTTTTTTTAAATTAGCTAAAATTTTTCGTTTATTTATAATGCTTATAGCTTATAAAGAATAAAAAAATTTTGGAAAATCCAAAAGTGCACGCCTGATAATCTTATTTTTCACAATAAAATTGATTAAAATAAAATCCCCCATAAAAAAAAGATATGAAAAAAATATATTTCAAAATATATAAAAAATATATTTTAAGTATATTATAAATCTATAAATATATAAAAAATATGTATAGTAAATATATTTTTAATAACTAACTTTTGGCCGATTTTCATGTATATTTTATATATTTTAGATGTATTCAAAATATATCTTAAAATACATAAAAAATACATAGCTAAAAATATAAAAAAATATATCTAAAATACATAAAATATATATAAAAATCGGCCAAAAGTCAGTTATTAAAAATATATTTACTATACTTAATTTATATATTTTTTACAGATTTTTAATATAATTTTTATATATTTTGACATATATTTTTTTTTTCATGGAGGATATAAAAAGCAAAATAATAAAAAACAGAAAATTCTGCTATGGTTTAGTGGCGCCATAATTCTAAGGTGAGGAAAAAAAATACTATAAAAATATGTATAGATAGATATACAAAAAAAATTAGGAAAATTGGTTGACCCTGAAGGCCATCCCTGCAACTTCCCGCCAATTCTATACCTAAACGCTTGAAATTGCACTGATGACGTTTTTGAGCTCTTTGAGCTCAAAAATACAATTTGTGGGTTATTTTGAGCTCTCCAAGCTCAAAAAAATAGTTTTTGTATGCTTTTGAGCTCTTCGAGCTCAAAAGTTTGATAAAACACTATTTTTCGAATTTTCAAATCGCAATAACTTTTGAAAGAATGAACCGATTTTCACGCGGTTGGTTGCATTCGACGCAGTTTTTTAAGCTTTATAACGAATCTTCAAGTTTAAATTGATAGAACGTTAAATTTCGGAGTAATTCCGAAAAAACACCTTTTTAAGTTTTCTTTCGTCAACGATAACTCACGAACGAATTAACCGATTTTGACCGGACTCGCAGTGATCGACGTGGTTTTTCGACGTTAAGAGCTGATTAGTTTTTGGAATTAATCGGTGAAGCTGTTTAAAAGTTATTACAAAAAAAGCCCATTTGAAAAAATTTTTTTTTGTACTTTTTTTGCGGTTTCTTAAAATCTACCGGTCCGAATCGTTCCAAAGTATATTCAAAATCTAAGTTGGTCAAGCCCTTTCGAATGGCACCAACCGCGATCAAATCGGTCAAGCCATTCAAAAGTTATGAGAGGCTTACATACATCCACACACACACACACACACACACACACGCGCGCGCGCGCGCGCACGCACACACGCACATACATACATACAGACATACAGACACCATCGCATGAATAGTCAGGGAAGCATCTTAATCTTAGGACCTCGAAACATCGAGATTCGATGAAAAGTCGATTTTCGTAAAACGGGGTGAAAACAATAACTTCACGATTTTTGAAAATCTTCGATTTTCTTAGCGGGAAGTTAAAAATATACAGTGATATATTAGTTTTTTACAAATAATAATTTAACGACAGTGACTTGAACGCTCATATTAATTCAGAAAGTCCGTCGTATGTTACTGTAGATAATAAAAAAAAATTATTCCGGTAACATCACTTTTTCGAGCGATTTCCCTGCCACATACACCAATATATAAACACAGCCACACGAACGTCTAACAAAGATTATTTTTAATTTCATTATTTACTATGTTAAACAAAATGATTGTTATTGAAATATATTTTATGAGCCTGACAAATTATTTGACTTGATATTAGTGCACTCATATTAACCTTAAGTGCGATATAAATAAAAAAAAATCAATTTCAGTTTCGAAAAAACCGTTTTTTTTTTAATAGTCGAGAATAGAGCTTCGCTTATGAGGCGTGCAGAAAAATTTAATTCTCTGCTCAACACAGTAAATTTTCAAAAAAAAAAAATATTTTTGATTTCACATTATTCCTACCAATACTCATGCCTGGTATTGGTATTAGCAAGGCCATACATCTTTATAAACGTCCGTGTGTCTGTGTACGAGGATAACACGGCGAGAGAGCCGAGCCGAGCGGAGGTGGGTCCATTTCAATTCTGATAAAGATCAAGAAAAGCCGTTCGATCGCCGTCGGGCAGAGATCGATACCCCTTGCTCTCTCGATCGAGTGTATACGAGTAAAAAAAAGTAAAACCGAAGAAAAAAGTGGCGCGTCCACGATAATGGCCCTTCTAAATCTCTGATCTCGATAGCCGAACACAGTCGCTAATGCCGTCAGTACTTTACATAGTGGTCAAGTCTCGATCTTCCTTCGAATACACACAACAGCAGTACACATCCACACATTCAGTAGATATATCAGGAGGAGAACGATCGTGTAACCAACGATATCGTTCAATGTGTTAAAGATACCAGCGATATCAACGATGAGAATATACGGGCTTAAACGCCCGAAAAAGGTTCGCGAGTATTCAATATCACATTTTCAGAGTCATCGGGGCGCTCGCTCTCAAAGATGGGGGGCTGTAACGTGTAGCTTGACTATCATCATCATCATCACCATCTTACTTCTCATATCTCTCCTCTTTTTTATGTTTTATTTCATTTTATTATTATATTATATTATATTATATTATGTGCTGGCTCTTTCAGTCTCCAGTCTTTGGTCTTCAGGCTCGGTGTAGAATACAGGATCGACCGGTCATTTGCATCGACGCGTGGGCCAGGATCTACAACCACTAACACCACACATGATACCATTACACAGCGTATGAATATGAACATATTTTGTTTAACACAGCGCTACAAGCTGTCTCAGTCTGACTTACACCAATCAGAAACAAGCAACCAGCCACCAGTAACCAGTAACCAGCTCACGAAACCGATCGTACGCATCTCATCTGCGAATACGTCGCTTACGTTTTATAAAGATTCAATTCGCCTTGGGATCCCACAGAGACTCGTCACACCAGAATATCGTCCTCGTAAACGCCTTTATATTCAGCCGTACGGCCAAACGATTTATAATTGCCAATTTATGTATATGTAAGGATACAAACTGTACATACAAGTAAACGGGTGTGGGGTGGTGGTCTTACTTGCATCCACACAACAAGATCTGCAGTTTCTGAGTATATTATCATTATCATTATTATTATGATTATGATTATGCACTGCCGATTTAATGTTATCGCCAACACGCCACGCCTGTCGATCGATTCAAGTATATATTGTGTGAGTAAGTGTAGAATATATATTATATATGTATGGATAATACAAATAAAATGACTGGCACAACTAAACGGGTATGAAAAATTCCAACGAAAGTACGTCGAAAGCTGTACGTGATAACGATGTGTCTGGAGCTTCTCATTGATGAGAAAAGAATAAAAATAATGATAATAAAACTAATATACGATGTATATAAAACTATAAATCATTTTTTAAAAACCAATTTTACAGATTCAATTTACATTTACCTGAACATACACGGCGTTTCATTTTTAATTTTAAATTCTTATCTCCAGAACTGAATAGAAGCACTGACGCTTTTTGCTTTTGGTCTAATTGAATAAATTGAATTCGAATTGAATAAATCCGGGTGATGGATTCACGGTTTTATTTTTGATTGAGACAATGTCAAGCTTTAGGTCAGGGTACATGTGGGCGCCATACGTTCTATGCGCCATTACTCGGGTCAAGTTTTTGATGGCGATATATATGCTTTCGCGCGATCCACATCTGTAAACTGTAAAAATCCTTTGCAGAATATAAATAACTGAAAAATAAGATTTTTTTGAGTGTAAGCCAAGCCTGATTTTTTGTTGCTGGGTATTTTTTATTCAAAAATTATTATTACACGTAGAAAATTTTATAGTAGAGTTTATTATCTAGTTATGGTAAAATCTATTAACTGAATTCGATAGTAGTAAATATTATTTAAATAATTATGTAAACCATCTGAATTGTAGTAGTTACCATCCTGATGGTAACTATTGCTATTATGATGGTAATCAGTAATAATAGCTTTTATTATTATAACTGGTAACTGCTATTATCAAAATCGTAATTCCTAATATAACCTAATGGTTACAGTTACCATCAGTAATAGTAATAGTTACTATCTAAGCTAGTAAAAAATATTTGAAAAATTAAGAATCTGCTTTAGCGTGGATGCATTTCTGAATTAACTAAAAACAGTTGTAGCGCAGTGTAGTGCATAAAAAATTGGGATTAAATTCGGATTGAATTTATATGTAAATTTTTATTTGTCTAAAACTAGTTTCAACGTCAAATTTTTCAAAAAAAATTTGAAATTTCCAGAAAAATCAAAATTTTAAATAAAATTCAAATAAAAAAAAAATTGAAATTTCAAAAAAAACATATTAAATCTTACAAAAAATTTTTAAACAACATAATTTTAAGAAATTATGTCATTCAAAGTAATCAACAACAGCTCTAATATTTGAAAATTTTTATTATATATGGATTTAAACGATTGTGTTATTACTTGTTTTAATATTTTAAAGGAAAAAATGTACATAACTAAAATATGGATGCAAATAAAGAATTTAATTAAATAAATTAATATTATTTTTTCTTTCAGAATTTTTACAATCTGAGATGGTTATAGTTACCATCTTCGATTATAGCAGTTGTAATTTTTAATAATTACAATTATCATTTTCGATATTAATCGTTACCATTATTAATAGTAACTATTACAATTGTCAATTATACCACCTATTAATTTGTGATTAATTAATTTTATTACCATTTCAGATAGTAGGAGTTAATATCTTTGTATAATAAATAGTACAATTAACTTTTCTCCGTGTAGATTTATTTCAAGCTCTAAAGTAATTTTCCTCTCAGGTAGATGGAAAAAATTTTTAAAGGAATTTAGAAAACTATTGTTGCAGAATTGAAAGAGAAATACGCTGATTGTTCCGAAGAACTGAAGCATTTGTGTCGCCATAAAGTCGTACACATCGACATATGTGTAGGTAACGTGTATGTTTATGAGTATGTATTACTGGTGCAGTTGCCAGAAGGCTGGACAGTGTACCCAAGAAAGAAACAAAATACCGATAAAGCGAGAACGAAAAGGAGAAAGGGCCAATGGACGTTAGCCGCGTATAAACGAAGCGAACGACTATCTACATATCAGCAATCTGTGACAAGTTGGCGTAATGAGGGCTCCCTCTTTGTGGAGAGGAAGGGCAATTATCTGAAGCAGCTTCTTCTTCTCCTTCTCGATCTTCTGGTTCTTGTTCTTCTTATTATATTCTGCTGGTGTACAGTAGTAACCGAAAGCCCTCGAGTATTATAGAGAATAAAGAATGTAAAGAGGCTAACGAAATTGATGCCATAGTATTATGTTTCTCCGATAAGCCGTAGTGGGGAGTAGCCGCAATAATAATAATAATAATAATAATAATAATAATAATAATAAAAACACGGTGAGCAAAAAATCTAAAAAGTATGAATTAATTTTTAAGCAAATAAATACATAAAATAGTCTCTCACTGATAAACGTCCGTGGGATTGAGACAGATAAAGAGCATAAAGAATCGGTTTATCGGGGAAAAATGATAAAAAAAAGGCGAACGAGATAAAAGGTGAGTGGAATGTCCTGGATCAATTTAAAATAATGTAGGAATGAAACGTAACGATAGCGGATAAACACCTGCAATTAAGATATGTTAATCGCCACGGAACACACGTGTGTAGTATATTTATTTATAATGCGTATTTGAATGGCTCGAGGGGCCCGTTTTCTTTTTTATGTATTTTTTTTTCAGTTCTTCGATGTTATGGATGAGTACTAGTATGTATAGTGGACAGCTCGTTTGCATTCGGCAACAATCATAATATGGAGAATATATTCTGGAAGAGAAGATCTACTTTTGTTCGGTGAAATAGAACCCTTGCATACACTTTTACCATCGCCCTTTGCGAATAGCGGGTTATACGCAGTTATAGATACTGTATATACTATCATATAATATATATGTAGAAGGATGCTCAGTACGTATGCCGTCATTTACACACCAGCTCCCTCCAGGCACCAGCCAACTCTGTATGTATTAATCCAGCAAAATTTGAATATCTAATTTGTTGGTGTTTTAGCGCCCAAACTCACATTATTACGTACCTTGTGCTCTATATACAAATGTGTCCGGCACAAATGAGATTATATAATTACTTTATGCACTACATAACCACCTGGTGTTTATACAGGTATACTTGGGCCAATACCAGAGGTATTTATGCACATGTTTCTGTTTCCGCATTTGTTTCGTTTTCGTTTTATTTTATTTTATTATGCATATTACATTACATTATGGCTTTACACACGACAAAGATCTTGTTGACGAAGTATAAATTATACTTATTTCTACTTTTAAATTACTGGGTTAAAAATGTAATTAGTTTGATTCTTTTTTAATTTTAGAACTTAAAAATATATCTAAAATAATTATAGAGACTGAGCCAGTTATTTTTGATATATCTTGCTCACCGACTTTGACGAGATAATTTTGAGAAAAATGCGTTCAAAGTTTTGGGCTTTACAAAAATTGATCATATTTTTAAACCCCTTAAGGTAGTTCTACCGTTACCACAACAGTCAAATCCCAAAACCTAACCTTATTTGATTAACGTAGTAGATTTCCCTATACTAAATCACGTTGGAGAAAGAGAGACAGATAAATTTTGAATATTTTTTATTAATAAATATTCTCATATTCTCGGAAACCATACTGATTGTTATTAAATATGTTCTAGATGTTATTTTCTCTCGTTGTCTTAATTTTTATAAGAATCTGAACGTCCAGTTTTGTGAAATAAAATAAAGTCTTTGATTTTCCATAAGGATCAATGGTAAAGGCAAAAATTTTTTCAGGACTCGCCAGGCTTCCAAAAATTTTACTGCTTAATTATGATATTATAAAGTATCAATATGCCAAATTTCATTAAATTCTGAACGCAAATTCTAAAACCGGTAGTACTACCTTAAAAAACTAAATCATCTAATCACATTATCACTTCAGAATTGTGATTTAATTATTAGTGAATTTTTTACGAGAGAGAATGAAAAAATTTGCCGTTAATTTATGTAGGAAAGAATTATAAAAACTCCCAATTTTTTTATTAAATTAAACCCTTTTAAACGTAATTAAATGTTAATTTTAATTTAAGGTCTAATTTTCTCATATTTATTATACTTTTTGCGACATATATAATTGAAACACAAATCGCAAAAAAGACAGCAATAAATTTCTGAGTCTTAGTTCCTCTGGAGATTACTCCCGGCGTATTCTATTTGCTAAAATAAACCCGGTAAGTAAAGCAAAGCAAAGCAAAGGGTAGCGAGTAGAGGGTGAGTAGAGTGTGTGAGGGTTCAGAACTAGAGACGTTATCTAAATATCAAATGATTTATATAATATGTAAATAAAATAAGAAAGGATTTCTATTATCTGGGATAACTCGCCGCGGAAAGACAGCAACAACTGGCAAAGCTCGAGAGATTGATGGATTGGGTGAGCGATATAACCAAGCACCGACGCAAAGTGATTGAATATCTCACGGCTCATCTCGACACCGATGGAGATCGATCAGAAACCATTACGCTTACCTACAAATATCTTTAGTCGATGAATTATAGATTCCCCTGTTGGTATCAGGTGTCGCGGGTCTATTCGCCAGTTCACCACGCGGATGCTGATTATTTAATCGCTTACTCGCTACTCCATTTATACCGATAAAATGTACGGATCTATGTGATACATTACTTATTCAGTCGACAAATTTATACTCTGCGGAGTCTATTAATGGCTACAAGGTAAAGGTTCTTATTATATTCTAGACCTTTTAGTTTATAGATCGTATTTATAAAGTCTCCTAATATTATACCTCGTCCCCCGCCTTTCTTCGTTTATCTATTCCCTGATTTTCGAGTTATTCAAGTTTCTAATCGATTTAACGGAAACGGAATTAGAATTTAAATTTATGCTCATTCAGGAAATTTCATTCAAGCTAAAGCTAAATATATTAAAGTAATTGGACAGTAGACATGACTGCCCACGTATCTCATTAAATTTTCACATGTTGAGTGAGAATCGCCTTTTTTTAATAGCAAAATTACTCTTTTACTGACGCAGTAACAATTGATTTTTAAGTTTATTCACGGATTTATTTATAAATAAGGATATTTTTACACTTTACAGTTAAAGTTTGACGTACTGAGGCTTTGAATAAATAATTGGAAATCCAATTAACTTTGCAGGCAATCTTTGGAATTTATTCTGGTTATTTTTAAGCTCAAAGTGTTCAAAAATTTACTAATTAGTTCATTTTTGAACTTTTTAATTATTATTTCAGAAAATTTTGTTGAAATTTTTTAAAAACCCATGCAAAAAAAATTCTGATTCAATATGAATTTAAGATTGAAATTAATATTTTGACACAAATATGAATTAGTTTTGAGATTAATCCAAATTTGAAATTGATTTGTATACATGTATATTTTGCAAAATATTTATGAAATTTATCCTAAATATTCTTAAATCTTTATTAAAATTATGAAGCAGGATCGAAAGTTCTACAGGCGTGCTAATTTCTATCTACAAATCAATTTCAAATTTAGATTGATCTCAAAACTAATTCATATTTGTGTCAAAATGTGAATTTCAATCTTAAATTCATTTTGAATCAGAATTTTTTCTGCACGGAAAAACTCAAAAAAAAATTTTTTTTTCTAGTTTTTACTTTTTGAAATGTTCATTTTTCGAAATCTAATTAAATTAATTCGTTCCAAAAATATCAAACGACAAAATTTTGACTTCTAAAGCGTAAAGTTTAAAATTACAAAGCTAATTGTGCCAAGAAAATATTTCTCACGTTCAATTATAAATTTCCAATAAAATACCTCAGCAAAACAATCTTTCTCAAAAGAATTTTTCATTAGTCATTACATCAAATCAGCTTTGCGCTAATTTTCTTGATTACACTCTGAAGTATATTACACACTCTATACTTGATAATTTCTTCCCACAATTGCTCAGCTTGGCACTAAACATTTATGGATTATTCATTGCATCAATTGCAACAGCAAATTATGATGTCAAATGAAGTAAACATCGATAAAAATGAAAATGACACGGCATTCCCCGATACGAGCATATAAACGGTGATGTCTCCAATAACTGCGAAACCCAGTGGTTGATGGTAATGATCATCACGATTATAATCCCAATGATGAAGATGATGATGATGATGATGATGATGATGAGCGACCCCCCGTACTTGACTCGCCCGGCAATAAAGCCCCTCGGCAGAAATTAACGCTCACTTGGTGAGATGGCTCCGAATTTGTGGGGATGATACACTCAAGGCATGTAGATGGTTAGCCCGGTGGTGTAAGACGACGCCGTCGGCCACATCAAGTAGCATACTGGCACGCGGTAGGAATTTCAATAGAGCAAGAATGAGAACCGGTTAGTCTTGCTCTGGAGAAATATAAGTAAAGGATGAAGATGCTGTCCAATTCTTTCTCTCTTTCTCACTCGGCATAAATGTATATAGAATATAGATCTGAGTTGAGTTTAAGTAAAGGCGCGGTTCTCCGTTCTTATCTGAGTCCTCTGGTGTGCTATGCTCTCCTTGTTCTTTCTTCTTCCAGCAGAATGATCATAGCCACCATGATCATCATTATAATCATTGGAGCAACAGTTAAAAAGGTTCTTCTTCCTCTTCTTTAGATCATTTTGTGAGCAGCTTTCTCTGCAGGTTATGGGGCCCAGAGCAGCTCCCGGCAAGAGAGATTCTTATTCTTATTCTTATATATTTTTTGTTCTTGTTTCAACTTTTAACTTTAAACTTTTTAGTGGGTCTATCTTTCAGGCAGTGTCCAGCTATTTCTTCAGCTTCACACATTCACGCATGCCTCGGACCCTCATCCTCGCACACTTTCGCACGACTTCTTCACACCTTTGACTAATTAAAAGAACCGTCCTCGAGCAGTGTAAGAGTCTCGCCCCTCTGCCCTCCCGTTCGGGCACCGGAGAGGGACCTCGACTTCTTTTTTGCGCCCATTCGCCCATACCAGCTCACGGGCACTTTTCTTTATACTCTTTTATCCACCGACTCATCAACGTCGTCCGGACGTCGAGTTTCTCTCTCTTTTGGACGCTCTATCTCTCTTGCTCGCTCATTTATTCCCTCTGGTCTATAGACGGCGTTGGATATGTAGCTGGTTGCTGCTATTCAGATACAATATACGAGCGAAAACAGGGCGTCATCTCCACTCGGCGCTCTCTCATCCGAGCAGCACTACGCACCAACCAGCCCACTCGTTTTGTTTCTATATAACGTCCTGTATAGTTGACGGTTACGGCCGTATATACCTTTCTTTAAATATTTCCGTTTGAGACAAAAAATACAATGATAAAATAATAAAGAGTGGGTATGTAGTGGAAATAAAATAAAATAAAATAATGCAGCCAAGGACGGACAGGAAGGGAGAGATCGGGGCACAGGGAAAGGGAAAAATAAAAGTAGAAAATGAGAACTGAGACCTGAGACCTGTATCGGTTGCTCGGTTGCAGGACTCGCTCGAATAAATACCCTCAACTTCTTGTTTCTCCTGGAATCGTCCTCGCTAACGAGATGTTTAAGTCGTTCTTATGGTAATTCTCTCCAAGAAAGCATTCAAAATATTATGATCTCGCTCAACTTCTCAAACGATTTCATTACATCCCTGATTGTTTTATTTACAACGTTTAGTTTACTTGCTGACACTTTTTTTCATTTTAGATTTTTTTTTCTTAGATTTTAATTATAAATTACTAGCAACTTTGCAGTCACTGTGTGACTGCCGTGACTTATGAACTATGAATAAATGAAATTTTGCTTTATTAAATAATTACTTTTGTTAAATTGCACTAATTTTTTGAATATTTACGTTTTTAAAGATATAAGCTCATCTCGATGTTACTCTCATCAAGAGATTTAATTTAAGTATCCACATGCATTTCGATATATTTTTCATATATTCATATATATAAATATATAAAATATATAAAAAATTGATGTGGGTACTTAAATGAAAGGTTTCGATAAGTGTAATGTCGGGGTGAGCTTATATCTTTGTAAATGTCAATATTTTATAAGATACAAGGTCGTTTCTTAATTATGTTAAATTGTACTATACTCTCATAACTATTGATATTTTTAAAGATATAAACTCATCCCGATGTTACATTCATCAAGAGCTTTCATTTGAGTACCCACATGCATTTTGATATATTTTTCATATATACATATATAGAATATATATAAATATATGAAAAATTGATGTGGGTACTCAAATGAAAGGTATTGATGAGTATAACATCAAGATGAGCTTATATTTTTAAAAATGTCAATAGTTCTCAGTATACAAAATAGTTTCTTAATTTTGTTAAATTCAAGTGTATTTTCTTAATTATTGACATTTTCAAAGTTATAAGCTCATCTCGATGTTACACTCATCGAGAGCTTTCATTTGAGTACCCTCATGCGTTTTGATATATTTTTCATATATACATATATATATATATATATATATATATATATATATATATATATATATATATATATATATATATACATATAACATATGTAAAATATATGAAAAATTGATATAGGTACTTAAATGAAAGGTCTTGATGAGTGTGACATCAAGAGGAGCTTATATCTTTAAAAATGTCAATAGTTCACGAGATATAAGGTCATTTCTTAATTATGTATCTAAAGATAGAGCATTTTCGAATGCAGCCTAAGTACTTATCATTATAAATTTACTATTGGTGAGAATGATATGAAACCATGAAAAGGCCACAAAATTTTGCTTATTCTCTTAATAATATAGATTATTATTTAATCAGAAAATTTCAAAAGTTTATAAAATAATTATGATAAAAAAAAATTATAAATACAACTTTTTTTTAATTTCCTTTGTAAAAACTTATGCTTTTTTAAAATTATTATTATTATTTGAAAAAATTTTAACGCAAGTTTTCAACAAAATAAAAAGTCAAAGAACAAAAAATAAAAGAGCGGATCGGTGTACCGACGGATTTGCAATTAGCGTTTCGGCGAAAGTTCCATTGGCTCGAAATAATTGGAAAACGCATCAACAGTCTGCTGGCTGGAGGCTACCTGCAATTCTCTTACCGGGAGAGAGAGAACGAGTAAAAGAGAGAAAGAGAGAGAGAAGCGCGTCAACGTTTCTAAACGAAGGCAGTGTAGCCAGAGCCAGAAACCAGGACGATACGCTGGGGCTGGGAACAGAGGACGACGACGGTGGCATTGGTGCCCAGTTCTCTTTGCCAATATCGCGGCGGTGGCTAAAGTTGCCCGAACAAACCTCTCTCTACTCTACTCTACTCTACTCTACTCTCTACACTCTACACTACGTTACGAGACTAATTGGATTCGGCCTATAATTTACCCACTGTGGCTTGCGGGGGACCTTGACAGTGCAGTCGGTATGCCAAGGTGAGAGTTCTCCTGCCAATGTATATAAATATACACCTCCTTTCCTCAATCTAATTAATATTTTAAACGTTTTTTGCTCTTTACTTTGCCTCTGCCTCTTTTACTCACTCTAATATCTTCTCTAACGTTAATGTTATTAAATAAATTATTGCTGTATATATTATTCGCGTCGATAATGATAATTGTGAGCAATTCTGTACCTCCGGTAATTTTGTCAATATT